>NC_059425.1:10704529-10935114 GCF_021028975.2 Sphaerodactylus townsendi | reverse complement strand
GGAAAGGCCCTTCTCTGCCTAAAGGTGAGGTAAAAGGTGATCGGAAAGGCCCTTCTCTGCCTAAAGGTGAGGTAAAAGGTGATCGGAAAGGCCCTTCTCTGCCTAAAGGTGAGGTAAAAGGTGATCGGAAAGGCCCTTCTCTGCCTAAAGGTGAGGTAAAAGGTGATCGGAAAGGCCCTTCTCTGCCTAAAGGTGAGGTAAAAGGTGATCGGAAAGGCCCTTCTCTGCCTAAAGGTGAGGTAAAAGGTGATCGGAAAGGCCCTTCTCTGCCTAAAGATGAGGTAAAAGGTAATCGGAAAGGCCCTTTTCCGCCTAAAGGTGAGGTAAAAGTTGATAGGAAAGGCCCTTCTCTGCCTAAAGGTGAGGTAAAATGTGTTAGGAAAGGTCCTTTTCTGACTAAAGGTGAGGTAAAAGGTGATCGGAAAGGCCCTTCTCTGCCTAAAGGTGAGGTAAAAGGTGATCGGAAAGGCCCTTCTCTGCCTAAAGGTGAGGTAAAAGGTGATCGGAAAGGCCCTTCTCTGCCTAAAGATGAGGTAAAAGGTAATCGGAAAGGCCCTTCTCTGCCTAAAGATGAGGTAAAAGTTGATAGGAAAGGCCCTTCTCTGCCTAAAGGTGAGGTAAAAGGTGATTGGAAAGGCCCTTCTCTGCCTAAAGGTGATCGGAAAGGCCCTTCTCTGCCTAAAGGTGAGGTAAAAGGTGATCGGAAAGGCCCTTTTCTGCCTAAAGATGAGGTAAAAGGTGATCGGAAAGGCCCTTCTCTGCCTAAAGGTGAGGTAAAAGGTGATCGGAAAGGCCCTTCTCTGCCTAAAGGTGAGGTAAAAGGTGATCGGAAAGGCCCTTCTCTGCCTAAAGGTGAGGTAAAAGGTGATCGGAAAGGCCCTTTTCTGCCTAAAGGTGAGGTAAAAGGTGATCGGAAAGGCCCTTCTCTGCCTAAAGGTGAGGTAAAAGGTGATCGGAAAGGCCCTTTTCTGCCTAAAGGTGAGGTAAAAGTTGATCGGAAAGGCCCTTTTCTGCCTAAAGGTGAGGTAAAAGTTGATCGGAAAGGCCCTTCTCTGCCTAAAGGTGAGGTAAAAGGTGATAGGAAAGGCCCTTTTCTGCCTAAAGGTGATCGGAAAGGCCCTTCTCTGCCTAAAGGTGAGGTAAAAGGTGATCGGAAAGGCCCTTCTCTGCCTAAAGGTGAGGTAAAAGGTGATTGGAAAGGTCCTTCTCTGCCTGAGATCCCGAGAGCAGCTACCACTCAGAGAAGACATCCTATTGAGGGAATTCTATCTGAGGGGGAGGCAGCTTCATGTGTTCAACAGCCCGTGCAGTTGGCTACTGGTTTCAGCACGGCTTTTATCCAACAGTGAAGCATTCGGAGTCCTTTAAAAAAAAATTAAGTCAACCCAAGTTTCTAGTCCTTATGTTTAGAAAGGTTAACTTGAAAACCAGCGATCTCCCAGAAACCCGAGCGTCCCTGGAGTTGGCAGAGTCTCCAAGAGACCAGCTTGTGGTCGTCATCTCCGGTCCCCTCGCCCCGTGGTTGCATCACCTACAAATTGGCCACACAACCCACTTCATCCCACTCAGAAGATGGGCAGGAGACCACATGCCTCTCGCAGTAATGGGGTGGGTGGGATGGTGCTGAGCTTCATGCCCACATCACTCTGGCCCCCTCCCCGTGATGCACAGCCCATGCCATAAGCTGAGCTCTTCTCTGTCTTCCTCGCAGGCAAAAAGGAGGAGGGCGATCCCGTCATGGTCTACTCGGCCCTGCAGCTTCCGACTGAAGACTGAGCAGAACTTGGGCATCCGGGATGCTTCTTAACGCCCACGGGCCCCCTTCTTGCCAGCTGGGAAGGGGCATAGCCCCCCATCAGTACATCTCTACAATCAAATGGAGGTGGCACATGCCTCGCCTGCCACAGCTGGCCAGAAACGGAGCCCACTTTCAGCCCAGCTATGTGCCCTCCCTGGAGCAAGGAATTTTTTCTCCTGTAACAGGTTTCCCCCTCGTGTCCGCTACAAAAGTTTGCCGTGTTCTGCTCTCCCGTCTCCTTTTGGAGAGCGGGTGGATACGCCCCACGTCCCCCTTGATAGCTTATGAGCCGATATGACGAGATCACGCTGGGTGAATCCCGTGGCTGCTTTGAGACTTTTCTGTAACGGGCGAAGAGGGAGGCAGCGTTGGCCAGTTCTGGGGAAATTGACTTGGACTTCTCAGATTGATGATGGTGATTCCAACCTAGGTATGTCCAGCTTGGGCTCGGACTCTGTGGTCAGCAGCTGGCTTATTTGGACTCTTGTTTAAGATCAGGACATTTGGGGGCAAGCCCCATTTCGTACTCTACAGTCTCCCCCTCTCCCCACCTCCAATCTTTTCCTTAACTGGCAAATGGGAACCAGTTGGTATTTTTTGAAGGAGTACAGTATTTGGTTGCCAGTTTCTTCTTCCGCTCTAACCTATGCCAGAGTTTGCTCATCTCTAGGATTCTCTCCTTTGCTCTGTGGCCTCTCTTCAGCCACACCAGTCTACTCACACGCAAGCCAAGGTCGTCACACTCTCGGTTTCACTTAAAAATGATGCAATTCAATAATTTTCGGGCAAAACTCTGACCCGGGATCTTGCTGTCCCCTTTCAAAAGAGTTTCCCTAATTGTCTGTCTTTGGCGGCTAGAATGGAATCAAAGCAGGTTTGACTGTGAAATTTGTGTTTTAGGTCAGAGTGATGAAGATATTCCTCAGTCCCACAAAGCAAGAGGCGTGGTGCGCCCTTTGACCTCATGGCCCAGTTCTCATGGGACTCCTTGTGCGCCTCCAAGCACTGTATCCCAGGGCCTTCTTTACAAGGAAGGAGAGCAAATTCCTCTTGGGAGGATGTTTTCAAAAGGAACAGGAATGGAGAGATGTGTGTGCCTGTCTAGCCATTCCACAACTCAGTGGGCTCTGCAATGGATCAGCGATTGGTCTATCAGCCAGCTGGGTGGACTGTTCAGAAAGGTTACTGCATCGCCCTCTTCTGGCTGGAAGTGTTCCTGCATCTGTCAATCTCACCTTCCTCTCTTAAGTGTTTTTTTTCCAGGGAAAATTAATCTTCCAGGTTCAAGGGCAACTCTGACTTTCCTGTTCCAAAATGTTCTGCCTTAGCCCTGCGTGATCAGCTCTCAACCTGGATTCTTTTTTAATTTAAGTATTTGATCCTTTTTTGTAGTTGAAGTACCGATCCTTTTAGTATCGACAGTTTGGTACGATGAATAAAAGGTCTTCACTCTTGTAAGATTGGTGTGGTGGACTGGGATTTATCAGCTGTTTATCAGTTTTCCAGGCTGTGTGGCCCCGGTCTGATAGTTTTTGGTCCTAATGTTTTGCCTGCATCTGTAGCCGGTATCTTCAGAGGCAGGTCACGTTAAGATGTGATTTTTTTCACCTGGAGTATTATGTACAATTCTGGGCACCGCAATTCAAGAAGGATATTTGACAAGCTGGAACAGGTCCAGAGGAGGGCAACCAAAATGGTCAAAGGTCTGGAATCCGTGCCCTATGAGGAGAGACTTAGGGAGCTGGGCATGTTTAGTTTGGTGAAGAGAAGGTTAAGCGGTGACATGATAGCCACGTTTAGATATTTGAAGGGATGTCATGTCGAAGAGGGAGCAAGCTTGTTTTCTGCTGCTCCAGAGACTTGGAACAGGAATCATGGGTTCAAGGTGAAGGGAAAGAAGAAGAAGAGTTTGGATTTATATCCCCCCTTTCTCTCCTGCAGGAGACTCAAAGGGGCTTACAATCTCCTTGCCCTTCCCCCCTCACAACAAGCACCCTGTGAGGTAGGTGGGGCTGAGAGAGCTCCGATAAGCTGTGACTAGCCCAAGGTCACCCAGCTGGTGTGTGTGGGAGTGTGCAGGCTAATCTGAATTCCCCAGATAAGCCTCCACAGCTCAGGCGGCAGAGCTGGGAATCAAACCCGGTTCCTCCAGATTAGATACATGAGCTCTTAACCTCCTACGCCACTGCTGCTCCTTAGGTAGAGATTCTTTTAGGTAGAGATTCTACCTAAACATCAGGAAAAACTTCCTGACAGTCAGGGCTGTTTCACAGTGGAATTCACTGCCTCGGAGAGTGGTGGAGTCTCCTTCTTTGGAGGTTTTTAAAGAGAGGCTGGATGGCCATCTGTCAGGAGTGCTTTGATTGTGTGTTCCTGCATTACAGCGGGTTGGACTTGATGGCCCTTGGGGGTCTCTTCCACCTCTGATTCTTTGATTCTCTTCCATGGCGCCACAGAAAGAAACATCTTACTGTGACATGCCTCTGAAGATGCCAGCCACAGATGCAGGCCTTCAAAAACCCATTGGCATTTGTCACTTGGCTGCTGTCTCGTGGGACGGGGCACAGCAATATCGGCCCAGTTCTTGCGTTGTGGTAGTCACGGGCAGCCTGATTCTCGTGGTTGTGCTCTGAGGCTTTTATTTCCAGAGCAATCCCTTAAATCTGGGGTCTGCATCAGGTCTGGGTGAAGGGATCTAGCCCCCCTAGGACACTCCAAAGGGTAGGGTAGAAGAAAAGAGAAGATTTTTGGGTTTATATCCCTCCCTTTCTCCCTTGTGGTGCCAAGGAGACTCAAAAGAGCTAACTATATCCTTTCCCTTACCCCCCCACCCCCCAACAACAAACACCCTGTGAGGTGGGTGAGGCTGAGAGAGCTCCAAAGAACTGTGACCAGCCCAAGGTCACCCAGCTGGCCCTGTGTTGGGGTGCACAAGCTAATCTGGTTCCCCAGATAAGCCTCCACGGCTCAAGTGGCAGAGCGGGGAATCAAACCCGGTTCTCCAGATTAGAGCGCACCTGCTCTTAACCACTACAACCACGCTGCCTCTCGAGAGGTGTCTTTGACTCCATCCCCGGTGTGCGTTGTGATCATTTGACCTTGGGAATTGAAAGCGAAGTCACAGCCAATGTGCACATCGTTTATATTAGGTCGGGAGGGGCAGGTGAACTCACACGTCTTCTTGGATGGTTTTCCGGCCGTGGGGGGAATTGGCAGGGTCCTGTTTCCCCCCTCCCCGCATACACACCCTCTGTAGGTTTTATCCAGCCTTTCTCTCGGACACTGAATTCCAAATGGTCAGCCGTGGGGGGGGACCCAGACAGTCAAGTTGAGCCCTTGGCCCCACCGTCCTCTTTGGGGTGAGGACTTCGAACGGCAAGAGGGGAACGGTTTCCCTGGGCGCTGGAGGAATCCACCGCTTTGGGACTTAGGAAAACAAGCTCCTTAATGAGATTTTTTCCCCTTTAAAGAGATTACAAAAGAGCTCGTGAGTTGTGGCCACTCAGCCAACAGGCCGTGACAACCTCCCCCCCCCCCCGCCCCCGCGCTAATCCCTTGGCAGAAAAGAACAGTGAAGAAAGTGCAGCCCAGTTGAGCTCAGTTTGCAAGCAGAAGAAATCCTCCAAGTTATCGCCCCTCCATCTCAACCGTTGCTTCCCAAAGGCAGGGGCAGAAGGCAATGGCCAGGCTTGGGGGGGGAGGCGGGGGGGCTTATTTTGCAATGGGCAGGTGAAGGCAGCGGCTCCCAACTTGTCAGCCTGCTGATGGGGGCTGTGTTTGCAGCACTGTGTTGATGCCCCCCCTCCCCCAAACTGATTTGCATTGCATTTAGGTTGCCAGGGTTGAGCTAGAAAGTTGGTTTGGGCTAGAAGGGAGGGATCCATCTCCCGTGGGCTTTTAGAAGGGGAAATATACAGAATGCCACCTGGTGCACAAATACAGCCTGGTTGCTGAGGGCTTAGCAGTCTGATAGAAGAAGGAGGAGGAGGAGAAGGAGGAGGAGGGGGAGGAGAGGAAGAGGAGGAGGAGGAAGAAGAAGAATTAAATTTATATCCCCCCTTTCTCTCCTGTCAGGAGACTCAAGGGGGCTTACAATCTCCTTTCCCTTCCACCCCCTTCCCCCACAACAAACACCCTGTGAGGTGGGATGGGGCTGAGAGAGCTCTGAAGAACAGTGACTAGCCCAAGGTCACCCAGCTGGCGAGTGCGGGAGTGCACAGGCTAATGTAGTTGTTCCCCACATAAGAAGAAGAAGAGGAGTTTGGATTTATATCCCTCCTTTCTCTCCTGCAGGAGACTCAAAGGGGCTTACAATCTCCTTGCCCTTCCCCCCTCACCACAAACACCCTGTGAGGTAGGTGGGGCTGAGAGCTCCGAGAAGCTGTGACTAGCCCAAGGTCACCCAGCTGGCGTGTGTGGGAGTGCACAGGCTAATCTGAATTCCCCAGATAAGCCTCCACAGCTCAAGTGGCAGAGCAGAGAATCAAACCCTGTTCTCCAAATTAGAATGCACCTGCTCTTAACCACTATGCCACTGCTGCTCCTAGTCTTGTCAGGCCTTGGGACTCTAAGCAGAGTCGGCTCTGGTTAGGACTTGGACGGGAGATTGACAAGTGAGTCCTGGGTAGCTACGCAGAGGAAGGCTATGGGAAAACCCCTCTGGTCCTCTCCTGCCTTAAAAATGCCATGGTCCTTGGGGGTTACGATGAGGCATTTAGAACTTGACAGCACAGAATTAGAAGAAGCGTTTGGATGTATACCCTGCTTTTCTCTCCTGCAAGGAGTCTCAAATCGGCTTGCAAAACTCCTTCCCTTCCTCTCCCCATGACAGACACCTTTTGAGGTAGATGGGACATAGAGAGTTCTGAGAGAACTGTGACAAGCCCAAGGGCACCCAGCAGGCTTCATGGATAGGAGCAGAGAAACAAATCCTGTTCGCCAGGTAAGTCTGCTGCTCATGTGGAGGAGAGGGGAACTGGACCCAGATGAGAGTTCACCTGCTCTTAACCACAATGCCACACTCTCTATTATTATAATATAATCTCTCTTTCTCACAATACTAGAACCAGGGGGCATTCATTGAAAATGCTGGGGGGAAGATTTAGGCCTAGCAAAAGGAAACACTTCTTCACGCAACGTGTGATTGGTGTTTGGAATATGCTGCCACAGGAGGTGGTGATGGCCACTCACCTGGATAGCTTTAAAAGGGGCTTGGACAGATTTATGGAGGAGAAGACGATCTATGTCTACCAATCTTGATCCTCCTTGATCTGAGGTTGCAAATGCCTTAGCAGACCAGGTGCGCGGGAGCGGGAGCAGCAGCAGCAGGCCATTGCTTTCACCTCCTGCAGGTGAGCTCCCAAAGGCACCTGGTGGGCCACTGCGAGTAGCAGAGAGCTGGACTAGATGGACTCTGGTCTGATCCAGCAGGCTAGTTCTTATGTTCTTATAATTTCGGAGCTTAGCCATCCCAGTTTGTAGCAGAACAATTAGATTTGTATTCAGTCACACCTTAGAAATTGAAAAGATTTTTTCAGGGTATCCAACACAAGGAGCTGTGATTGTCAAGAGTTCATACTCTGAAAACCTCATTGGTCTTTCAGGTGCCCCCGAACAGTATTATTATGAATGTGTGAATGGTACACAAATCCATCATGGTGTCCCAGGGTTTCTGATGCATACTTAATGCTGGTGGCCTTCTGGGTATTTACAGAAGTTCGTTCTGGGATCACATTCAGAGTTTGGACAGAGTTTTGCTAGTCTGACTAATTTGTGTGCACCAAGTGCAGTCAAGTTCAAGGTGCATTCAAGGTGCAGGAAAAGAGATTCCTAAACCTAAACATTAGGAAGAACTTCCTGTCCATCAGGGCCGTTTGACAGTGGAGTCTCCTTCTTTGGAGGTTTTTAAAGAGAGGCTGGCTGGCCGTCTGTCAGGAGTGCTTTGATCGTGTGTTCCTGCATGGCAGGTGGATTGGACTTGATGGCCCTTAGAGGTCTCTTCCAACTCTAGGATTCTAAGTTGCCATCAACTTCTGACTTTTTTGGCACGTGATTGTTGGCCAATGCCTTCCTCTGCAGAGTTTCTCTCGGAAGTCTTCTTTCCACGCATTGACCGTGCTTAACTTTGGAGATTTTATGAGATCGGGCCATGCCAGTCTGCCATCCCAGCCCTGATTAATTCAGAGGGATGAAAACGGATATTGTGTCAAAAAGGATATTGAAGAGAGAGAAAAAGTGCAGAGAAGGGCCACGAGGATGATTGAGGGACTGGAGCACTTTCCCTATGAGGAGAGGCTGCAGCGTTTGGGACTCTTTAGTTTGGAGAGGAGACGTCTGAGGGGCGATAGGATTGAAGTCTATACAATTATGCATGGGGTAGAAAATGTGGACAGAGAGAATTTTTTCTCTCTTTCTCACAATACTAGAACCAGGGGGCATTCATTGAAAATGCTGGGGGGAAGAATTAGGACTAATAAAAGGAAACACTTCTTCACACAACGTGTGATTGGTGTTTGGAATATGCTGCCACAGGAGGTGGTGATGGCCACTCACCTGGATAGCTTTAAAAAGGGCCTGGACAGATTTATGGAAGAGAAGTCGATCTATGGCTACCAATCTTGATCCTCCTTGATCTGAGATTGCAAATGCCTTAACAGACCAGGTGATTGGGAGCAACAGCCGCAGAAGGCCATTGCTTTCACATCCTGCATGTGAGCTCCCAAAGGCACCTGGTGGGCCACTGCGAGTAGCAGAGTGCTGGACTAGATGGACTCTGGTCTGATCCAGCTGGCTCGTTCTTATGTTCTTAAATGCCTTAGCAGAACAGGTGATCGGGAGCAGCAGCAGCAGCAGCAGAAGGCCATTGCTTTCACCTCCTGCATGTGAGCTCCCAAAGGCACCTGGTGGGCCACTGCAAGTAGCAGAGTGCTGGACTAGATGGACTCTGGTCTGATCCAGCTGGCTCTTTCTTATGTTCTTAAGGCCATTGCTTTCACATCCTGCATGGGAGCTCCCAAAGGCACCTGGTGGGCCACTGCGAGTAGCAGAGAGCTGGACTAGATGGACTCTGGTCTGATCCAGCAGGCTCTTTCTCATGTTCTTATGTTCTCAAAACTCACATCCACAGTTGCTCAGTATTAGAAACGCAGGTGAAGACCACCAGAGTCCCAGCATGGGATGGGGGTGGGGGGAGATCTTCGTTAGGGATGTCACTAATAAGGTCTCCCTCTTGTGGTTGCTGTAGGAATAGGCCTTACATCCCCCTCCCCACCTTTGGGGGCATCTGCACCCATTCACTTACACAGAAAGCATCGCTTTATTGTAAACTTCCTGATGTGTGAAAGGCCACCGGACGGCTACAAGACTATGAAGTGACAATTCTCTGGCCAGACTGCAGCCAATGCTGGTGGAGATGTTGCATTTCGATTTCAACACGGCAAACTCATCCTCCGTCGTGTTGCAAACGAGGTCATACGACAAAGACTTGGAATTACACCAGTTGCAAAGGAAATGAGGGAAACACGGCTCCGGGTGGCATGGGCACATCTGTTGCAAAAACGGCCCAAAACTTTGACCCTGGAGGCCACTGCCCACGGGGAAGACCGAAGAAACGGTGGATGGGCAGCATTGCCGAAGACATGCATGCTGTCAACCTTACCCCTGAAAATGCCCAAAATTTGGCAAGGAAAATGTCAGTGCTAACCCCCTCAAGGGGGATACAGAAGGAGGAGGAGGAGGAGGAGGAGGAGGAGGAGGAACTACTTATCCTCCATCTGGGCTGTGTACCTGGCCCGAGTTTGCCCTCATTTGCAGCATCCTTCCCAAAATGGAGGCCATGCGTGTGTTTGGGGGAAGGGGCTAAGGAGCCCCCAGGGTCTCCCACCTTATAGAGGCAGCCACTGGGGTTCACCTCCCCACTCCCTTGGGTTGTATCCCCAAGCTACGTTTTCTGCCTCCTTCCAAGGAAGGAGGGAGAGCTGGAGGCAGAGATCTCTTTGCCTTGCCGGATCGCCATCCAGCAGCTGTTGTGGTTTGCGACTGCAACCGGAAAAATCTTGTGAGGGAAGCTGGCAGAAGGGGACGTGAGATGTCAGCCAAGGTCTCAATCCGTAGCGGGTCGCGGTAATGAGGACTTGAAGACGACGCCCTTCTGATCTTGCATGGTCTTCTCCCTGGTCGAGGAGGGAAGGGGAAAAGAGCAGCAGGAGAAATCTTGGAACTCCCACAATCACAAGGTGACAGAGAGTAAGCTGTGGCAGCCATTTTGTGGCAGGTTCCACCTATCCAAGCAGCCATTTTGTGGCTGACTCCACTCACGCTCTGTCAGAATTTAAAAGGCAGCCATTTTGTGGCTGGCTCCACCTCTCCCAGCAACCATTTTGTGGCTGGGTCACTCTTGCTCTGTCAGAATTTAAAAGGCAGCCATTTTGTGGTTGGCTCCACCTCTCCCAGCAACCATTTTGTGGTTGTGTCACTCTTGCTCTGTCAGAATTTAAAAGGCAGCCATTTTGTGGCTAGCTCCACTCACGCTGTCAGAATTTAAAAGGCAGCCATTTTGTGGCTGGCTCCACCTCTCCCAGCAGCCATTTGGTGGCTAGCTCCACTCACGCTTTGTCAGAATTTAAAAGGCAGCCATTTTGTGACTGGCTCCACCTCTCCCAGCAGCCATTTTGTGGCTGGCTCCACTCACGCTCTGTCAGAATTTAAAAGGCAGCCATTTTGTGGCTGGCTCCACCTCTCCCAGCAGCCATTTTGTGGCTGACTCCACTCACGCTCTGTCAGAATTTAAAAGGCAGCCATTTTGTGACTGCCCCCCCTCTCCCAGCAGCCATTTTGAGGCTGGCTCCACTCACGCTCTGTCAACATTTAAAAGGTGCCCACAGTTTCAAAAAAGTTGGGGACCCCTTGGCTACAGCATAGGTTATCCCTGTTCCAAATCTGGCTTCGCCTTGTCTAGTTATATGTGTTCTTAATTCATTTTTACCCTGTCTTTTCTCCACAATGGAGACCCAAAGCAGCTTACATTATTCTCCTCTCCTCCATTTTAATCTCACAACAGCCCTGTAAAGTAGCTTAGGCTAAGAGTGTGCCTGGCCCAAGGTCACCCATTAAGCTTTCACGGCACAGTAGGGGTTCGAACCCAGGTCCCCCAGATTGTAGCCTGACATGGACCACTACACCACACACTGCAGTCCTGGGTGAGTCAAATTCATGGAGGAGAGAGAAGGATTGGAATGACTTGGAAACTGAATTTGAGTTGCTGGCAGTTTTAATGCTGTGATCCTTTGCCCTCGGCCACGAGCAAATTGCCTGCAGTCTACTAAGAAAGCATTTTTGTCCAGCCAACCAGAGGATGAACAGAGCAGAGCCTGATAAAGGCAGCTATCTGGAAATCCAGAAATTTCAATCACTATCAGAAGAAGATGACGACTTCGGACTTATACCCCACCTTTCTCTCCTGTAAAGAGACTCCAGGGGGCTGACAAACTCCTTTCCCTTCCTCTTCGCACACCTTGTGAGGCAGGTGGGACTGAAAGAGTTCAGAGAGAACTATGACTGGCCCAAGGTCGCCCAGCAGGAAGTGTAGAAGCAGGGAAACGAATCCAGTCACCAGAGTCCGCTATCTGCAGCTAACAATAACTGGATCCACAGAGGGAACCCCTCTGGTAGATTCCTACTGAGAACTTCTAGTGCGATCCAAGCACCGGATACTTAAAGAGAGTGTCATCCCTCAGCGCCCTCATAATTCAGATATTGAGAAGCAGGGCCTTTTCATGGATGGCCTCCACCTCCCTGCCCAAGAAGTCCCATCAAACAGCTCCTCCTTCCCACCTTCAGGAGATGAATCAAGACGATGACTCGATTAGGATCCCGCCACCACTTTCTGTCAGTCACGAATCTCTAGCTCAGGGGTCTTCAAACTATGGCCCTCCAGGTGTTCATGGACTACAATTCCCATCAGCCCCTGCCAGCATGGCTAAGTGGCAGGGCTGATGGGAATTGTAGTTCATGAACATCTGGGAGGCCATAGCTGATCCATCTCCATGAGTTTCAGCATTAGGGAAGGAACAAGCGTTCCCCGCTTCCTCCGTCCTATTAGCCATCTCTTTTTCTAAACTTCCCATACTAGCCTAGCAATCTCAGGAGCCAGGGATAGGAATCTTCAGGATTTGGGGGAGGGTCTACTCCTCTTTTCTCCCCCCCCCCCCAACCGGCCTTCGGGAGCCAGAGTTGTGTAGAAGAAGAAGAAGAGTTTGGATTTATATCCCCCCCCTTTCTCTCCTGTAAGGAGACTCAAAGGGTCTTACAATCTCCTTGCCCTTCCCCCCTCACAACAAACACCCTGTGAGGTAGGTGGCGCTGAGAGAGCTCCAGGAAGCTGTGACTAGCCCCAGGTCACCCAGCTGACGTGTGTGGGAGAGTAAAGGCTAATCTGAATTCCCCAGATCAGCCTCCACCGCTCAGGTGGCAGAGCTGGGAATCAAACCCGGTTCCTCCAGATTAGATACACGAGCTCTTAACCTCCTACGCCACTGCTGCTGTAGTGGTTCAGGGCAGGTGGATTCTAAACTGGAGAACTGGGTTTGATTCCCCACTTCTCCACCTGAGTGGCAGAGGCTTATCTGGCGAACCAGATGTGTTTCTGCACTCCTACATTCCTGCTGGGTGACCTTGGGCCTGTCCCAGTTCTCTCAGGACTCTCTCAGCCCCACCTACCTCACAAGGTATCTATTGTGGGGAGAGGAAGGGAAAGGAGATTTTAAGCCACCTGGAGTCTCCTTACAGGAGAGAAAGGTGGGGTATACATTTCTTCTTGGAAGTGTTGGCCTCGTCCAAACTTGATCTTGCTACAAGCAACAGCACAGAGCTCTGGGCCAAATCCTTGTGTATGCCATGGGACACCTCCCCCCACCCCCCAAAGTTGACCTTTCCCCTTTTCTCTTGCAGGACATTGCAGTTAATGGGGCGGGGGGGGGGCGGGATACCTCCTGTGGGAAGAATGGAGCCTCCCGTGTCCACCTGCGTCTCACCGTATTCTTTTTGCCATGATCCAGCCAGCCAGGAACAGGGTGAGGCAGCCCAAAACCACCCCGAAAATGATGGCCACGATCTTGCCTGGAAGAGAAGCAGAAGGCAGAGTTGGAAGTCACGCACAAGGGGGTGCCCCGTGACCCATAGATGCCAGCCTCCAAGTGGGACCCAAGCAGTAGTGGGATCCAAAAATTTTAGGAACAGGTTCCGATGGTGGTGGGATTCAAACTGTGGCGTAGCGCCAATGGGGCTGGGCGGGGCACGACGGGGGTGTGGCCGGGCATTCCGGGGCGGGGCGTTCCTGGGCGGGCGGGGCTGTGGCAAGGACGCAGCCGCTGCGCCGGTCCTTGGGCAGGAAACGAATGCACGCAGGCGCAGGCTGCCACGCATGCCGGTGCACCTCCTGCTAGACTGCTTCCAGTTCTGCGCGCTACTGCTGAGAGGAGGGGCGTAACTAAGGCAAAAACCACGTGGCAAAATCACCAATCAGACACCCCCTCTCGGTACACACAAATAATGAGTAACCTACTCTCAGGAACCTGTGAGAACCTGCTGGATCCCACCTCTGCTCACACCTTTCTCCAAGGGGTGTGGGATTGAAAGCCAAAGGGAAGAACGGGCTGATGGGATACTTGCCTGGGTGGCAGAGATGGGGACTGAGAGGTTCCCAAGAGTGGTGAAGATGGGGAAGGGAATATGTCTGGCATCAGCGGCTCAACAAGAGCTGTGGGTCAGGAAGGGCCCTGTGAAAATCTCGCCTCCACCCATTGTGCGCCCACTCTATCCGCTTCCTTCGGCCCGGCCTTTTCCCTTCCTTACCTCTTGGGTCCACTCGGCACTCCTCAGCTTAAGCCCCCAAAGCTCCCGTGGGCCAATGCAAACTTTTCAGAGAAAGCTATCCCAAAAGACAAGTTGACAGACCTTCCCTGATCAGCTGGGAAGGCGAATGAACATCCCGTCGTATTAACAGCAAAACTCCATGACATCACAGCAGCTCAGCCAATAGCGGCGTCAGCGCCAAAAGCCCGATACATACAGATAATGCCAGCTAGGTACTCATCAGTGACTTCTTTGGCAATGCCATATGTATTAACGAAAGCTCTTAAAACAGTGGTTCTCAACCTTCCTAATGCCGCGACCCTTTAATACAGTTCCTCATGTTGTGGTGACCCCCAACATGTATTCATTTTACAGATGGAGAACACTGATGCAGAGAGTCTTAGGCGACCCCTGAGAAAGGGTCGTTCGACCCCCAAAGGGGTCCCGACCCCCAGGTTGAGAACCACTGTCTTAAAATAATACAGCTCAGTTTGCTGACACGAGGGGAGGAAGCTGATAGGCTCTTAACGGGTTGTTACCTAATGCCATGTTATCTAACTCTATATACACACATTGTCTCTATTAAAGGGAGAGGGCGGTTTTCTCCACCCTTACATTTAGGGTTAAAATGTGGCCTCGGAAAGCCCCCTGTGTCCTTTTGGACGAAGGGGTCCCTTTTGTATTGTTGAAGGCTTTCACGGCCGGAATCACTTGGGTGCTGTGTGGTTTCCAGGCTGTATGGCCGTGTTCTAGCAGCATTCTCTCCTGACGTTTCGCCTGCATCTGTGGCTGGCATCTTCAGAGGATCTGTGGCTGGCATCTTCAGAGGATCCTCTGAAGATGCCAGCCATTTAGCAACGTCAGGAGAGAATGCTAAGAAAAGCTAAAACGCTCGAAGCCAATCTGGCACCTAAAATCCCACTGGTTTCACACTGATGGAAAAAATGCCCAATTCCACAGTCAAATTGTGTGTTCCTTTGACTGTGTGTTCCTGCATGGCAGGAAGTTGGACTTGATGGCCCTTGGGGTCTCTTCCAACTCTATGATTCCAAATTCTCACTCCACACTCTACTGAGCAATCTCTCCCCTTGGATCCACCCACCGTAGACTCCGCAGCTCTCCACCTCAGATCAGGTTAAGGATTCCTCCGGCTCCCCAAGTATCAAGTTCTATTAGCCCCCCCCCCCCCTTGGTGTTCCTGCAACTGTAACACAATGACACCTCACAACTGAACAAACAAGGAGTCAGTACCTGCAGAATATCCAGAGGGTCCTGCAAAAGAAAAGGAGGGGGAGCAGTTTAAGAAGAGATCGTCCTCCCATGTTCTTGAGAAGGTCCTTCCCCACTCCCCAATATTTAAAAAAACAAAACCCCAAGACTCTGGATAGAACTGTCTTTGCTTGTTTAGTGGAATACGGATGGGGATAAACAGGCATACTGTAGAACAGGGGTGTCCAACCTATGGCGCTCCAGATGTTCATGGACTACAATTCCCATCAGCTCCTGCCAGCATGGCCAATTGGGGATTGTAGTCCATGAAGGCATCTAGGCCATCAGAACAACCACCTACTCTAGGAAATAAAGGTGACCAGATGGTCACCTTTGTAAGCTTCCAGGGCGACCCAGTTGGGGTAGAAGCTGACGAGGCGGACCCGCAGAAGGCACACTGCCTTCTGGACAGCGGCTCCCATTTCCCTTGTGACAGAGGCCGGAGAGGCGGGAAAGGCGCCAAGCGGCAGCTGCTCCCTCTGGCAACCAGCGTCTTGTGAGGAGAACTGCACCCGCACTGCCTCGCGCCCCAGAAGGCAGTGCGGCACCCTTCCAAAAATCAGGACACTTCAAAAACCCACGGGACAAATTGTTTTAAGGCGGGACTGTCCTGCCAAAAGCGGGACGTCTGGTCACCGTACTCTAGAAGAACATTCCAGAGTTCTGGAGCTTTAATAGCGAACTGCAGACTTGATTGGAACGGCATCCATTTTAAGTATCCAAGGTGCTCAGATCTTGGGGGTTTCCTCAGGACCAGCTGGACCCAAGCCAAGCTCTTGGGGCAAGAGTATAGGATGACCAGGTATCCTGAGCCCCCAGCCGCAAGGGTTGCAAAGCTGCGCATAAGACTCTGGGCCCCTCTCCCTGTGGGCACATGGGGACCCGTAAGTAATTGTGGATTACTTACGGATGGCACTTCTCAGGCTGGGAGCAGCAGTGGCGTAGGAGGTTAAGAGCTTGTGTATCTAATCTGGAGGAACCGGGTTTGATTCCCAGCTCTGCCGCCTGAGCTGTGGAGGCTTATCTGGGGAATTCAGAGTAGCCTGTCCACTCCCACACACGCCAGCTGGGTGACCTTGGGCTAGTCACAGCTTCTCGGAGCTCTCTCAGCCCACCTACCTCACAGGGTGTTTGTTGTGAGGGGGGAAAGGCAAGGAGATTGTCAGCCCCTCTGAGTCTCCTGCAGGAGAGAAAGGGGGGGATATAAATCCAAACTCTTCTTCTTCTTCTTCTGGGAAAGACACAGACCAGCTCTCAGCTGCATCCACAGTCTTTCCAGCAGGACATTCCCAGTGACTGAGTGGGACTGACCGCCTTCCTCCATTAGAGGATAATGTCGCCATGTCGGTTTCTCGTGGTGCTCTCTGAGGAGTTCAGTTGGCACTCTAACCAGCCAGGATAGCCTTTTATGGCCACCAGAGTGGCTGCAGGAATTAGGAGACGAGGCTTTTCAGGGTGCAGAATACCCAGCAGCCCTTAAGAACATTAGAACATAAGAACAAGCCAGCTGGATTGGACCAGAGTCCATCTAGTCCAGCTCTCTGCTACTCGCAGTGGCCCACCAGGTGCCTTTGGGAGCTCACCTGCAGGATGTGAAAGCAATGGCCTTCTGCGGCTGCTGCTCCCAAGCACCTGGTCTGCTAAGGCATTTAAGAACATAAGAGCAAGCCAGCTGGATCAGACCTGAGTCCATCTAGTCCAGCACTCTGCTACTCGCAGTGGCCCACCAGGTGCCTTTGGGAGCTCACCTGCAGGATGTGAAAGCAATGGCCTTCTGCGGCTGCTGCTCCTGAGCACCTGGTCTGCTAAGGCATTTGCAATCTCAGATCAAGATTGGGAGCCATAGATCGACTTCTCCTCCATCAATCTGTCCAAGCCCCTTTTAAAGCTATCCAGGTGAGTGGCCGTCACCACCTCCTGGGGCAGCATCTTCCAAACACCGATCACACGTTGCGTGAAGAAGTGTTTCCTTTTATTAGTCCTAATTCTTCCCCCCAGCATTTTCAATGGATGCCCCCTGGTTCTAGTATTGTGAGAAAGAGAGAAAAATTTCTCTCTGTCAACATTTTCTATCCCAGGCATAATTTTATGGACTTCAATCATGTCCCCCCTTTCTGCGTGCAACAGATTAAGCAGCTGGGGAAAGAGGGCAGCTGTTGACCTCTTTGAAGTTCCACTGGATTTCCTGGGCCCTCTTCTGCTCAACAACTTCCAACCTTACCTGCCAGGCTGGCAACCTGAAACCCAGATTGCCCAGGCAGAGGGGTAAGGCCAGCTGGTACGGAGACACAGTAAGGCTCATTCCGCACATGCAGAATAATGCACTTTCAAACTGCTTTCAGTGCTCTTTGAAGCTGTGCGGAATGGCAAAATCCCACTTGCAAACAGTTGTGAAAGTGGTTTGAAAATGCACTATTTTGCGTGTGCGGAGGGGGCCTAAGACAGGCTGACCAGACGTCCCGCTTTTGGCGGGACAGTTTGTCTCGATTTTTGGGAGGCTGCCGCACTGCTTCTGCGGCAGCCTCCCATCGAGACAATGAAAGCTCTTTCCGATGGGGCCAGCGGGGACAAATTGTCCTTGGAGTGGCCCGGGAGCTGAAGGCGCCTCTGTCCATTGGGGGGGGGGCTTTGCCATTCGCGCATGCGCACGTGGCCTCAGGAGGAAGGCAGTGCGCTCCTGTGGCTGTGTGTGTGTGTGTGCGTGCAGCCACTTACCCCCCCCCGTCCCGGTTCACAAAGGTGACCATCTGGTCCCCTTAGCCTAAGAGAGGGCCCAAAAAGGCACGTCTCATCTTTTCCCACCGTTCCAACTTGCATCTGGCAAAGGGAGTTTCGACTCTCAAAAACGCATCCCTTGAAAATCTTGTTGGTCTCTGAGGAGCTACAGGACAGGAACGAAGCCCCAAAGAGCGCCGGCTGGGGCGAGGAATGCAAACTTGCTGTCACTTGTGTCTCTTGGATCGAAAGGGGGTTGCTTCTGAGTAAACCTGCTTCGCCCTCACGACACGCACACCCTTCCCACCTCTCCCTCGACGCGCTGACCTGCTGGGAAGGAGGAGAGCACCGGGCGGCCGTTTACGTCTTGTGGCCTCCGGAAGTTATCCACGAGAGGCAGCTGCGGAGTCTCGTCCTCTGTGGAGTAAAGCGATTTCTGCAGTCTCTCCAGCTGGAAGAGAAAAGGAAGTTCCTCACTCCTCGGATGCAACAGCCCGGGCCACGACAATGTAGCATCCTCTGCAGAACCACAGTAGGGCTGGCTGAATAGCAGGGGGCCCAGTTCAGCAAAACCCGCTCAACCCTACTTCCTTTCTCCCTTTCAGGGTCTTAGGCCAAGAAATCTCAGGCCCTGCTGCAGGTCAGCTCACGCGCTCCAGGAAGACATAGTGTGTCTCCAGGCCACATAAAAATATAAATTTATTATTTGTAAAGGCACCAAACAGAACATTTGTAAATATCGGGACCGTATTACCCCATATGTCCCTACTCGGCTCTGCGCTCAGCAGAGGCCAACTTACTGGAGATCCCTGGTCCCTCAATGATACGGCTGGTCTCCACGCGGGCCAGGGCCTTTATGGCCCTGGCCCCAGCCTGGTGGAACACTCTCCCTCCAGCTGTCCGGGCCCTGCGGGACCTTGGTGAATTCCGCAGGGCCTGTAAGACTGAGTTGTTCCACAGGGGCTTTGGAGTAACCAGCCATTGAATAATGGTGCCCCCCCCCCCTTCTGTTCTCGTCTTTGTTTACATCTTTTTATTGATGGAGTCAGCAGTCTTCCCTTTTAGGGAGGGTTTTAAAATGGGTTTGCTGGGCGCCTCAACTTCGATTTTAAATTTTGTATTGACCGCTGTTTTTAATGGGGATTTAGTAATCTATTTATATTGGAATTTAATTGTTTAGTTTTGATTGTGTTTAGTTGTATTATGATTGAACTTTGTTGTATGCCGCCCAGAGCCCTTCGGGGATAGGGTGGTATATAAAACTAAACAATAAAATAAATAAATAAATAAATAAAGGCACGAAACAGAACATTTGTAAAGGCACCAAACAGAACATGTAGAATTAGGGACGTATTAACCCATGGCTGGGCCCCTAGGGTTTCAGCTACTTTGGGCCTCCTCCGGCACTTCAGCTGGTCCCAACAGCTAGGTGGGAACATTTGAACCCATGCGATAAAGGTCATGACTGGATGGTATTGATCATGGAGGTGTAATAAGGGAGGAGGCGGCATGACGTCACAACCCTGTTGGCCCGCTGCCTCCCCTCCCCTCCGCACACACACACAGACTCAAAACAAACCTCAGCTGACATGCAGCTTCTCAGTATTTTAACATAATGATCGCTTGTTCAGCATATGCATATGCATGAAAATGGAGAATCTATATAGCATCTCACAGGGAAGTGGAGAAATTCAGAAATGTGCCCTCCCCCCAGCCCTCCCCCCAGCCTGCAACCCCCATTGACAGCAATGCAGAAAACTCAATGCAGAACAAGGATTCTTGAGCAAATTTCTGGGATGTTTCTGCAGGGGGCGCATTTCTGGGTGTGTTGGCATCAAACTTTCAGGGTATCATCTGGAGACTGTCCTTATGGCACCCCCCAAGTTTGGTGCAGTTTGGTTCAGGGGGGGCAAAGTTATGGACCCTCAAAGGGGGTGCCCCATCCCCCTTTCTTTGCTAAGAAGATGGGGGCTACGCACGAGGGGTCCATAACTTTGGCCCCTGAATAAACTATAGCAGGGGTGTATCCAAACGATCTCTAGATATGACTACCCTGGTGCCAATATGTCAAAAACTGCCCCCCCTGCAGGCCAAAAACGGGAAACCACTAAAAATACCCCAAAATGAACCCTGCATTTTTGGTGCCCACCACCAGGTGCCCCCTGGGTAGCTGCCCACCTTGCCCAATGGGCATTACGCCCCGAGTCCTATTGGTAACCATTGGTAACATTGGCTCAGCAAAAAGAAGCTGATTGGCCCCTAGTCCCTGTGGGGCCCTCCGGCTTCAGCCTTGTGGATAATACAGCCCTGCACAGAATCGGTGGCCCCTCGCCCCAGGAGACTCCATTCTAAGGGGGAAACAGAAATAAGTTTTGAATGGCAGTCTACCTTACACAGAAATACCCATTTTGAAATACAGAATGCTGAAGCCGTTCGCTAGTGGTGCGCTAAATGGCTTTCCAGGGGAAGAAAATAGAGCCAATGAATATCCAAAGGAGCAATACATGAAAAGCTTGAAGGCTTAAAACAGCGGCAGTGGTTGTGGGAACAGACTCCAGAGTCCCAAAACTGGTCTGTCTACTTATCCCAAAGAATCATAGGAGTTCCTGTGAGGAAGAGGGTGAGGATTTCTGGAAGAGAGTCCTCTTTGGCACCTCCCTAACTACATTTCCCAGGATTCCTTGGGGAAAGAAGAAGAAGAAGAGTTTGGATTTATATCCCCCCTTTCTCTCCTGCAGGAGACTCAAAGGGGCTGACAATCTCCTTTCCCTTCCTCTCTCACAACAAACACCCTGTGAGGTAGGTGGGGCTGAGAGAGCTCCGAGAAGCTGTGACTAGCCCAAAGTCACCCAGCTGGCGTGTGTGGGAGTGCACAGGCTAACCTGAATTCCCCAGATAAGCCTCCACAGCTCAGGCGGCAGAGCGGAGAATCAAACCCGGTTCCTCCAGATTAGATACACCGAGCTCTTAACCTCCTACGCCACTGCTGCCATGACACCTAAGTTCCCATCAAAACAACACAACCTTCTAGCATACTGATGACCAGAATCATTTGGGACGATGTTGGAAGGCACACACACCCAGTAGTGGGATCCAAAAATTTTAGTAACAGTTTTCCATGGTGGTGGGATTCAAACTGTGGCGTAGCGCCAATGGGGCTGGGCGGGGCACAACGGGGGCGTGGCCTGGCATTCCAGGGGCGGGGCGTTCCTGGGCGGGGCTCTGGCAAGGACGCAGCCGCTGCGCCGGTCCCTAGGCGGGAAACGAATGCACGCAGGCGCAGGCTGCCACGCTCGCCGGTGCACCTCCTGCTAGACTGCTTCGAGTTCTGCGCGCTACTGCTGAGAGGAGGGGCGTAACTAAGGCCAAAATCACGTGGCAAAATCACCCATTAGTAACCCCCTCTCGGCACACACAAACAATGAGTAACCTACTTTCGGGAACCTGTGAGAACCTGCTGGATCCCACCTCTGCACACACCTTTCTCCAAGGGGTGTGGGATTGAAAGCCAAAGGGAAGAAAGGGCTGATGGGATACTTGCCTGGGTGGCGGAGATGGGGACTGCCTGGTGGAAGACGGTCCACAGCACACTCTGGTAGCACGGCGGGGTCGTCAGAGAGCCGTTGTAGCGGAAATAGTGGCCCAAGTGTGCAGGAAGGAGGTCGCGGATGTTGAAGGGCAAGAGAGAGATTTCCTGGTCTGGCAAGTTTAGGAATGGAGGAGAGAGAGAGAGAGGATGAAACACCCAAACATGAAGGACACCTCTTGGTGGTTGTTCACTTAAGAACATAAGAACAAGCCAGCTGGATCAGACCAAAGTCCATCTAGTCCAGCTCTCTGCTACTCACAGTGGCCCACCAGGTGCCTTTGGGAGCTCACTTTTGGTCCCGTTGATATTTCCCCATCCCAGATTTTTGTTGGTATTTATGCAAGTGTCTGTCACAAACTCAAGACATAGAAGGGTTAACTGTGTGCATGCAAACTAGTTCCTGAGGTCACTGTTTAATGGCCAATCTATTGATTAAGCTATTGGTCAGTTTGTCCGGCATTGCTAACATGCCACTGGTCACGTAGACAGAAGTTATAAAGTGAAGTATGTTTCTTTGTTTGCCACAACAGTATAGCCACGATGTGAAACCATGAGGTGCAAAGTATGTAACTATAGTGCTAGAATAGAAAGATGTTCTTATTTTCTTTCCGTGTAACCCTCCCTAATAGTAAAATTCGTTTATATAAACAGCAACTGTGTATTGACCTCTTTTATGCTACTCTGTTAAACTCTGGCCCTTTCCGCACGGGCCAAATACAGCGCCCTGGGGACGGCAAAAACACCGGCCCCAGGGAGCTGTTCGCATGGGTGGCGCAGCCGTGCCGCCCTCGCTCCTCCCCAGTGGCGCGAAGCCGCTGTTTCCCAACCTTGCTCCCCGAGCAAGGTTTTTGGGAAACAGCGGCTTCCAACCACTGCCGTGCGAATGGCAGCAGCTGGAAGGCGCCATCCCTCCCCCCTTTCCCAATTGACTTACCTTCCCTGCGACCGTCGAGCATACGCCGAGAACCTGAGGACCAGCCCCCTGCCCTCTCGCGACTCCAGGCGGTCGCGCCAGGGCAGGCGTGTCCCACAACCTCGGCGTACGCCGAACGGTGCATAAGAATTGCGTCGATAAGTGATACCGTCTTCCGGTAGTTTTCGGGACCCGATCGCAGTTAGAGTTAGGTGAAGGACCTCAATAGGGTATAATGCCATACAGACACACACCCTTTCTCCCAGGCAGGGGAATTGATCTTTGTCGTCTAGAAATCAATTGTAATTCCAGGAAACATCTAGGCCTCATCTGGAGTTGGGCAACCCAAGCACATGAAGTTCTGCCCCCCCCCCCCCCGACCCACCACCACCACCCATGCTCCAGTCTGTACAGTCTGGAAAATCTCACCAATAAACCATACTTTTGCCTGGAGAGGTCCGCTTCACTCTGCCCTCTTTTCACCTCATTGCAGAGATCAGTCCCCTCCCTTTCAAGACCCTGCCCAGAGTGTACAACCGGCCAGCCGGCCCTTGGGGATGTGGTGAGGGATGTCGCACCTGCATGCTCCACATCTTCCAAGTTGTCAAGGATGTGGTTGTAGGCCGGGTTCTCCGAGTTGCCAACCTACCAGATAGATCAAGCAACAAGAGAGGCATTTCTTATCTGTGTTTATTTAGCTATTTCTATATTATTCATATTATAAATATCTACCTATCTCTATAAAAAATCTATCAGTTCGTTTTCTGCTGACAGGTAATCTCCCAAACTACTGGACGATTGGCACGGCGTTTTCACAGCGTCGCGTGCGTGCGTAAGGTTTCCATACTGTTTCCACACCTCCTGTTGTGTACATGTCACAACTGTGCCCGTTATTGTGTACATGCCACACCTGTGACAGTTGGAATCACAGTTCTGTTCCACCAACAAGCCATCTGCTGGCCGTCAAAGCAACACCTTCTGATACAAGGGAAACAACCATGCCTTCCTTGAAAACCCCTGCCATCTGGAGTGAAACCTTCCTTGAAAACCTCCGCCATCTGGACATGGCCCACCACCTTAAGCGAGGAGGAAGGGAAGGTGAGGAGAGGTCGAGAGGTTGCTGGACCAAGCGGCTCTGAAATTTGAACCTGGCGTAGCTCATGCCTCCCAGCGAGTTTCGCGGCTAGATAATTAAGCCTGCAAGGGAGCCAGTGAAAGGGACAGGACCAGCCAGCTGCACATGGCCCACCCACCCTAGCAGAGGAAGGGAATGTTAGGGAGGGACGGCGGTTGCCATGCAAGAGGAACGGGAGAGGGAGGAGGCGAGGGGCCTGCCCCTCCCCTCCCTTGCAAGCATTGTGCAATGACACATGTTCGAACCTTTTCTTTCTTTTCCACTTCACCAGAATCAGCCACAGCAACACGTGGCCGGGCCCGCTAGTTATTTATATTATTTAGCTATTTCTACAGCACCCCTGAGCATGTGGCACTTAATCAGCCAACTAAGCGAGGTCCCTGCCCCAAGGAGCTTCCATCCCAATTTTGGGGCTGGGGAGGGAAGAGAGAGAAATGACGTTTAAGAAGCAGAGTTTGGATTTATATCCCACCTTCCTCCCCTGTAAGGAGTCTCAAAGCAGCTTACAAACTCTTTCCCTTCCTCTCCCCACAACAGGCACCTTGTGAGGTCAGTGGGACTGGGAGAGTTCAGAGAGAACTGTGACTTGCCCAAGGTCACCCTACAGGCTTCATGTGGAGGAGCAGGGAAACAAACTTAATATACAAGATTAGAGTCCGCCGCATATTTGGAAGAGTGGGGAATCAAGCCCAGTTCTGCAGAGTAGAGTCCACTGTTCCGAACCACTACACCACGCTGTCAATCATACGAGGTGATTCTAAAATGGTAGAGGCATGCCGGGGGTGGTGAAGGAGACCGTAGAAGCATCCAAGTAATCTAGGGCCTCATCCGCACATGCAAAATAATCCGTTTTCAAACCACTTTCACAACTGTTTGCAACTGGATTTTGCTATTCCGCACAGCTTCGAAGAGCACTGAAAGCAGTTTGAAAGGGCATTATTCTGCATGCGCGGAATGAGCCTAAATGAGCATTCTGGTTTTGTTTGTGGGGCAGCAGCTCACCTCCAGAAAGATGCCCAACACAGCCAGCCCGTCCGCCTGGTCTTTCGCCTCGTCCAGGTTGGCATACTTGTCTGAATTGAAATGAACAACGTGGACCTGAAAAAGAAAGATCGGCAATTTCAAAATAGTTCCCAGGATAATAAGCTGCCTCAATAAAAATAAATATGTTTCCACCAGTGTTGTATTGGTTTGCAGAACTTATAGCCCACCTTTCTCACTGAGATTCATAGAATCACAGAGTTGGAAGAGACCCCCAAGGGCCATCAAGTCCAACCCCCTGCAATGCAGGAACACCCAATCAAAGCACTCCTGACAGATGGCCATCTTAAGAATGGGATGACCCAGAAAGGGGTGCAGACAGTGGTGGGATCCAAACATTTTAGTAACAGGTTCCCATGGTGGTGGGATTCAAACTGTGGGCGTATAGCGCCAATGGGGAGCTGGGCAGCAGGGGCCGCGATAAGTGTGGGCGTGGCGAAGCATTCCCGAGGTGGGGTATTCCTGAAGGTGATGGCAAAAGGGACCTTGGAGTGGGAAAGCTTGAGATGCACTTAGAGCGGAGGCTGCTTGCGCATAGCTGGTGCCACCTCACCTGCTAGACTGCTTCAAGAGTTCTGCGGCTTGTACTGCTGAGAGAGGGAGGGAGTAACTAAGGCCAAAAAATCGCATGATGGCAAAATCACCCATTAGTAACCCCCCTCTCGGCACACACAAATAATGAGTAACCTACTCTCGGGAACCTGTGAGAACCTGCTGGATCTCACTTCTGGCTTTGTGTGTGTGATTGGGGAGAGTTCTCGTGGGACCTTCATCATCTCCAACCCAGTACACCAAGCCTCTCCAGATGTTATGGACTACAGTTCCCATCATCCCCTGCCAGAATGATGCTGGCAGGGGATGATGGGAGAACTGCAACCAGTCAATAATCTGGAGGAGCTGGATGACACCTATCTTGGAGTCTTCGCATGAGCCACCCGCTTCCAGGAAGAAATGGATTTGGCATTATCCGACTGTAATTAGAAATGAAACTTAAACAGGACCCTGAATTGCTCTGTTAATGGTTAATACTTGATGGTCAAATCCCCACTACCATCTTAGCCAGGTTTCAGAACACAAACTAACCAGGTTTGAGGGACGACCTCCCCATTGCTTGCGTGGCAGATTCCGTTTCTGGCACTCATTCTCCCCGTTAATCCGTGTTCCGGCAGGACCTGGTTGCAAGTGGCATAGACCCCATTAACACGGTTCAGAGCTGATCCGAGGGAGGGGAGGGATGAGGGTTGAAACCCTGGCCTTCAGGTTTCCCGCCCTGGGCGTGATGCGGAGGTCGAAGCAACCAATCGAGGTGCTGTGGCGTGCGCGAAAGCCTTTCCCACCCGGTTTCATTTCCGCTTTTGCGGGTGGCCAGCAGAAGGGGCCTTAAGCGTTAAACAGTCAAGCGTGTAGCGTTGAATCATTAATGTTTACACGAGGTAGCGATTAAGCTGTTTTGCACGAGTCAAAGCGTTAAAACTTTTACACGCGCTGGTTTTATCCAGCCCTACAACGTACGATTCTGCAGTGGGAAAAGGTCCGCCCCCCATCCAAGGCACCGCGCCAGCCAATCCAGGGGAGACCAGCGAAAGCTTCGAAGGCACAAAAGCCTGGTAGTGAGGTAAAGAGGGAGTTGCTTCAAAGAGTTCTGCAACCGGGTTATTGATACTTGCTGTGTAATTCCAGCTGCTTTCCGCGATTTCGCCGGTGGGGAGGAGAAACTCCGATAGAAAGAGGACCGCGGTTTTCCTAGCGAACAGGTTTGGATCTGCGTGCAAATTTCAAGTGAGGATTCGACCGATGAGTGTTATATGTTAAGGAAGTGTAAACAGTTTTGTTTAAAAATTTAGTTGTTGCAAACTCCTTCCAAGTTCTGCCCCACTGAACCCATAAGCTGAGGTTATATTAGCAAGCTTGTTTTTTATTTTAAACAGTGAACCCAGCTGAGTCCTCCTTGTGGGGTGTCTGTGGGAAATTCACAGGTAGGAACCCTGCAGCAACTGGACGTTTGTGTGTACGTTCCTGGGATCTACGCCAGAGAACTTCCCCCAAGACTGGGCTCTCTGCCATTCAGTGGAAGAGGAGCCCCCGGGAAAGCTCCAGGCTGCCTCTGTCCCCAAACCTTCCAACTCTACACAAGTTTCCCATGTGCCTTGATGTGCTTAAGAATCTTTGGCTGCCCCGTCAGCTTGGGTGCTCCTCCGTGCCAGCGATGGAAAAGGATCTCCAGCCGTCCCCAGTCTTAATTCTCTCAAATTGACCCCGGTTAATCCCTCGTTGCTCTGTGGGACAGTGAGGGGGGTGTTAATCCTGCCCAAATCCTGTGAATTTCTGGAGCGGTCCCACAAATCCTCTGAAGATGCCAGCCACAGATGCAGGCAAAACGTCAGGAGAGAATGCTGCTAGAACACGGCCATACAGCCCGGAAAACACACAGCACCCAAGTGATTCCGGCCGTAAAAGCCTTCGACAATACAGTCATTCATTACCGTTACGTTCACCGTTACCGTTGGATTCGATTCGATTACGTTGGATTACCGTTAAGATTCGATATATCGCCCAATCCCAAAAGTTAGAAAGATACTTACTTGTTTTGTATCCAAGTGTACCCTTCCCCTATTTTATAGTTAGTAAACTTTATATACAGCAGGCAACTGTCTCTGCCTCTTTATTGCACAAACTCTGCATATATCAGACGTGTGATATAATAATCACAAGTGAAATTCACAACGCATCCCTCCAAATATTTAAACACGGCTATCATGGCAATGTGGTATAGTAATTAGTGTTTCAGACTAGGATCTGGGTTCGAATCTACAGAAGCTCGTTGGATGACTGTTGCAGTTCACACCATCTCAGCCTATCCAACCTCACAGACTCGTTCCGAGGAGATAACAGTAGTGAGAGGAACAATGCAAGCCACTTCGAGTCTTCGACGAGGAGAAAGGTGGGAGGTTGAACAACTCACTGTCCCCCTTGCCCATTTCTCCACAGAGCCACACTGTAGCATCAAAACTGACTCTCTATAGCACAGGTGTCAAACTCGCAGCCCTCCAGATGCTATGGACTACAGTTCCCATCATCCCCTGCCAGCATGATGTGATAGGGAAAAAGAGGGGAACATATCTGTCTACATCCTGGAAACAGGATGCTAGATTTAAGGGGCCTTTGGTAGGGCAATTCTCCTGCTCTTCTGGGTGGGGGGAGGGAGGGATTCCTCTGGTCCCCACTTAGAGAGAAGAAGAAGAAGAAGAAGAAGAAGAAGAAGAAGAGAAGAGAAGAGAAGAGAGAAGAGAGAGAGAGAGAAGAGAGAAGAAGAAGAGAGAAGAAGAAGGAAAGAGGAGGGAGGGAGGGAGGGAGGAGGGAGGAGGGAGGAGGTTTGGATTTATATCCCACACTTTCTCTCCTGTAGGAGACTTCCAAAAGGGAGAAACTTACAATCTTCTTGCCCTTCCCCCCCCTCACAACAAAACACCCTGTGAAGTGTGGGTGGGGCTGAGAGAGCTCGAGTAGGCTGCTATTGACCAGCCGAGGTCACCCAGCTGTGGCATGTGTGGGAGTGCATAGGCCAGTGGTGGCAAACCTTTGGCACTCCAGATGTTATGGACTACAAATCCCATCCAAGCCCCTGCCAGCATGGCCAATTGGCCCATGCTGGCAGAGGGACCTAATAGTCCTGACATGATCCCACAATGGAGTCTGCCAAAGATTACCACCCTGAGCATGGAAGCTAATCTGAATTCCCCAGAGAAGCCTCCACAGCTCAGGCGGCAGAGCGGGGAATCAAACCCGGTTCCTCCTGATTAGATACGCGAGCTCTTAACCTCCTACGCCACTGCTGCTTCTTACCTCCGCAGGGAAGGCCCGGTCGTCCACCAGGTGTTCCGACCCCCCTGTGTGTCTCTGGCTGCCCCAGTGGAGGTGTAGCTGAACAGCCGAGTAGACCCTGGGCAGGCCGTGTAAGCGCATCCTTTGGGGCAGGGACATCTGCACTGTGGGGGGGAGAGAGACCAGCAGGCCGTTAGTCAAGGGGGTGGGCAGCTGCATCGGCCAGAACTAAAGAGACAGAGCTCGCAGGCGGGTGTCCATTTGGGAACTAGAATCATACAGCAGGTCTTGGCGTGTCCCTCAATAACACTCCAAGACCAGTGGCGTACCTAGGCAAACTGGAGCCCTGGGCAAAACCTGAGTTTGATGCCCCCACTTGTTAACAACAACAACCCAACAACTTTATTAGGCATTTGAGAAAGGAGATGAATAGAAGAAGAGAAAACAGAGCATTGGCAGGAAGGGGGGGGATTTGCAAAGGAGAATCTGGGGAGAAGTTTAGGGTGTGCCTGCTTGTCGGGGGGTGCAATTATTACAAGATAGCTTGGCACCAAAATTTCAGAGTATCTTCACAGAGGCCCTACTGATGATTACCACCCAGGTTTGGTGAAGTTTTGGTTCAGAGGGGGTCCAAAGGTTGTGGACCCTCCAAAGGTGTAGCCCCCATCTCCTATTGGCTCCCCATTTGGAAACAATGGGGATGGGGAGACACTCCTATGGGAGGTCCATAACTTTGGACTCCCCTAAAACAAACCTCACCAAGCCTGGAGTGGTAATGCTCGATGAGGGTAGTCTCCCTGAAAAATCTACTGGGGAATTTTGGTTAACATGCCTAACTAAAAGCTACACCCCCTGCAGGCCAAAAACAGAGAGAAAACACTGAAAATTCAAAGGAAATCCACCCTGCATTTTGGCCCCCACAAGCTGGCACTTAAGTGGGCAACTGCTTACTGCCCAATGGGAGAGAGCAGCCTCTGATCCCAGAGACTCACAAAAGTTGTTATTCCAGGAGTGTGGGGTTCAGATCTCCAAAGTTTCTCAGCCTCATACATTCTGTTTTGTTTCAAAGTAAGCTTCTAGTGAAGAGTAGTAGTAGTAGTAGTAGTAGTAGTAGTAGTAGTAGTAGTAGTAGTAGTAGTAGTAGTAGTAGTAGTAGTAGTAGTAGTAGTAGTAGTAGTAGTAGTTTTGGATTTATACCCCCCGTTCTCTCCTATAGGAGACTCAAAGGGGCCTATAATCTTCTTTCCCTTCCCCCCCCGCCACAACAAACACCTTGTGAGGCGGGTGGGACTCTCTAGAGCTGTGACTAGCCCAAGGTCACCCAGCTGGCATGTGTTGGAGTGCACAAGCTAATCTGATTCAACAGATAAGTCCTCCGCGGCTCTTGCTCCTTGAAATTTCTTGTTCCTATTTCCTCGAAATAGGAACAAGATCTACCAGACCACGGCCACCCGGCACGGAAAAACCACAACAATCAACTTCCCATTAGTCTGACACATATCAAGTTTGGATTTGTTAGTGGTATAATATGCATTCAATGTTTAGATTCTGCGTACCACTTCCCCTTGCTACAGTTTGCGACCACCTGGGAAGTTGACAACTCTCGATGCAAACGAGAACCCCGCTCCCAAATGTCTGGAATTGTGGGAACAGGGCACCATAAATGTTCCATGCGCAGAACAGCCGTGCAAGAAGAAGAAGAGTTGGATTTCTATCCCCCCTTTCTCTCCTGCAGGAGACTCAAAGGGGCTGACAATCTCCTTGCCCTTCCCCCCTCACAACAAACACCCTGTGAGGTGGGTGGGGCTGAGAGAGCTCCGAGAAGCTGTGACCAGCCCCAGGTCACCCAGCAGGCGTGTGTTGGAGTGCCTAAGCTAATCTGGTTTGCCAGATAAGCCTCCACAGCTCAAGCGGCAGAGCGGGGAATCAAACCCGGTTCTCCAGATTAGAGTGCACCTGCTCTTAACCACTACGCCACTGCTGTCCCAAGAGACTTTGGTGGTTCCAAAGAGGCAGATCGGAGCACGAGGACTTCAGCTTCTCCTGCTCTTAACCACGTAGCAGGAGACACCTGCCCAGCAAGGGACAAAAGCCAAGACTCACCTGTGTGGCCGTTGTTTTCCAGGGTCAGGTTCTCGCTTCCAGGGCCGTGGTATCCCTCAAGCTCCACGGGAGGCAGGGACGGGTCATATTGGGCTGACTCCATCTGGATATTGATGGGGGATTGCGCTTTCCGCCCGCAGTCGGGGTAACTGTCCTCCCAGTGTTGTTGTCCATGGGCCCCTGGAACAGACAGAACGAGTGGCAAACTTCCCATCAGCCTTTGCAGGGAGAGAGCGGGGGGGGGGAGGTCCAGTCTGAGCCCCCGCCTCATCTGAACATTGAGAAACACTGGCTGTTGCGGGTTTTCCAGGCTGTGGGGCCATAGTTTTGTCCAAATGTTTCGTCTGCATCTATCGCGGGCATCTTCAGAGGTAGACTGTATGTCAACTTAATAATACTTTAGATCATAGGTGTCAAACTCGCGGCCCTCCAGATGTTATGGACTACAGTTCCCATCATCCCCTGTCAGTATCATGCCGGCAGCCTGCCACGAGCCCGCCAAAGTGCCCCTTGACTCGAGGGGTGCCCAGCGGGCCTGCGGCAGGCTGCTGCCCCCCTCCACCTATTTATTTATGTATTAAACGTAATATACCGCCCACCCCTAGAGGGCTCTGGGCAGTGTACAAGATAAAACCAACTCGCTTAAAACCACTTAGTTAAAAACCAGATTAATTAAATTCAGCAACAACAACCCAAAAAACTTGACATCAGATGGCAACCCGAGAAGACTTCTGACAGAGGTGGGGTGGCCAGCAAAAGCCGGCGCTGGGCCAGGAGACTTCTGCGAGCCCGCTGGGTGCTCCCCGCCTGACCTGTCGGGTGGCGCCTGGGACAGGTACGCCCCTGAGCCAAGGAATGATATTTTCTGCAGGCTGTTTTGCTCCTTCCTGCAGATCCTGGCTGGAGTTTCCAGCTGGCCAGCAGGTCCGCACAAAATGTTTGCTGGTGGAGAAGGCGAGAACATAAGAACATAAGAACGAGCCTGCTGGGTCAGACCAGAGTCCATCTAGTCCAGCAATCTGCTACTCGCAGTGGCCCACCAGGTGCCTTTGGGAGCTCACCTGCAGGATGGGAAAGCAATGGCCTTCTGCTGCTGCTGCTGCTGCTCCTGAGCACCTGGTCTGCTAAGGCATTTGCAATCTGAGATCAAGGCGGATCAAGATTGGTAGCCATAGATCGACTTCTCCTCCATAAATCTGTCCAAGCCCTTTTTAAAGCTATCCAGGTTAGTGGCCATCACCACCTCCTGTGGCAGCATATTCCAAACACCAATCACACGTTGCGTGAAGAAGTGTTTCCTTTTATTAGTCCCAATTCTCCCCCCCAGCATTTTCAATGGATGCCCCCTGGTTCTAGTATTGTGAGAAAGAGAGAAAATTTTCTCTCTGTCAACATTTTCTACCCCATGCATAATTTTATAGACTTCAATCATATTCCCCCCTCAGCCGTCTCCTCTCCAAACTAAAGAGCCCCAAACGCTGCAGCCTCTCCTCATAAGGAAGGTGCTCCAGTCCCTCAATCATCCTCGTTGCCCTTCTCTGCACTTTTTCTATCTCTTCGAATATCCTTTTTTGAGATCACGGCTGACCAGAACTGAACACACAGGACTCCAAGTGCGGTCGCACCATGGCTTTATATAAGGGTATGACAATCTTTGCAGTTTTATTATCAATTCTTTTCCTAATTATCCCCAGCATAGAGTTTGCCTTTTTCACAGCTGCCATGCATTGAGTTGACATTCCCATGGAACTATCAACTAAGACGCCCAAATCCCTTTCCTGGTCTGTGACTGATAGCACTGACCCCTGTAGCGTGTATGTGAAACTAGAGAGAACCAGAGATTTTTTTTTATCGTTTACATGATCATTTATTAGCTGCCTTAGTGGCCCTTTTGAGGGCAGAGAGGCAGGATATCAGTTTCGTCAAAACTGAATAAGATAATAAATACGTACATAATGGGGCCTCCCTTTGCAAGTCTTCCTGCGCCTCCCAGCTTTGGAACCCGGCCCGGATTCTGTTTCCCAAGAGGCCTTCTTCTCCTTTGTTTGCAAAAGGCTGCAAGAAGGCAGCGCCGGGTCCCTCTTTCTGAAAGAGCTTTGGCTCCACTTTGGAAGCGGCAAAGGAGCCCAGCAACGACGAGGCCAGCCAACTCCACGCTCCTTTGCACCTGAATGCAAATTGCTGGCACAGCGCTGTGCGGGCTGGAAGGCCGCTTTCCAAGCCGGGAAGCAAAGATAAAGCGGTTTGTTTGGCCTGCCCGGCGCAGTTGCCGTCCTGGTGGCCTGAGACGGCGAGCTGTCCCCCGCGCGTTTTGTGCAGAAGAAGAAAAACAAAAAAACCCTCTCCAAAACCGGTTTCCAGCTGACGCTTATTTGCTCCTCTGGAGTCTGCACCCAGAAGCCCCCCAAAACTCGGGGGAGATGGAAGAGCGGATGGACGGCGGTTTCAGAAGAACGACTCGCTGGACCAAACCCAATTTTCCCGCCCTCCCCACACCTTTTGCCATTGCTCTTTTCTCTGCCCCACACACAGTCGCTGCTGGTGGGCTTTCAAATGCTGGGCATGTCTGTGGACGCTTGCCTAGGGAATCCAAGGCTGCCCTCTTCCAACCTGGCAAATGAGAGTCATTCCAGTGGGTGGGGAGAGCCAGCGTGGTATAGCTCTGCCGCTTGAGCTGTGGAGGCTGATCTGGTGAACAAGATTAGCTTGCGCACTCCAACACATGCCAGCTGGGTGACCTTGGGCTAGTCACAGCTTCTCCGAGCTCTCTCAGCCACACCCACCTCACAGGGTGTTTGTTGTGGGGGGGGGGAAGGGCAAGGAGATTGTCAGCCCCTTTGAGTCTCCTTCAGGAGAGAAAGGGGGGATATAAATCCAAACTCCTCCTCCTCCTCCTCCTCCTCCTCCTCCTCCTCCTCCTCCTCCTCCTTCTTCTTCTTCTTCTTCTTCTTCTTCTTCTTCTTCTTCTTCTTCTTCTTCTTCTTCTTCTTCTTCTTCTTCTTCTTCTTCTTCTTCGCAGTTGTAATTTCAGATCTCCAGGCCTAACCCAGAGAGAGACCCAAGCTCTTTAGTTTGGAGAGGAGACATCTGAGGGGGGATGTGATTGAAGTATGCATGGGGTAGAAAATGTTGACAGAGAGAAATTGTTCTCTCTTTCTCACAAGACTAGAACCAGGGGGCATTCGTTGAAAATGCTGGGGGGAAGAATTAGGACTAATAAAACGAAACACTTCTTCACGCAACGTGTGATGGGTGTTTGGAATATGCTGCCACAGGAGGTGGTGATGGCCACTCACCTGGATAGCTTTAAAAGGGGCTTGGACAGATTTATGGAGGAGAAGTCGATCTATGGCTACCAATCTTGATCCGCCTTGATCTGAGGTTGCAAATGCCTTAACAGACCAGGTGCTCAGGAGCAGCAGCAGCAACATAAGGCCATTGCTTTCACCTCCTGCAGGTGAGCTCCCAAAGGCACGTGATGGGCCACTGAGAGTAGTAGAGAGCTGGACTAGATGGACTCTGGTCTGATCCAGCTGGCTCGTTCTTATGTTCTTATGTTCTAGGTAGAAAATGGCCTTGCCCTTTGCACAGACGCCCCTGCCTTGTGGGAAATGCCGTCTGCTGACACCCAAATGCCTTCTGGAACCAGTCATCTTGTTACAGATGCGGTTTCCGAAACAAGATCTGCCGTAAAGGTGGTGGAGACGTCGTTGGGGCTCCTGGGGGACTTGCTGGCCGAGAGGAGAAAGCTCTGTTCCTGTTGCTTGCTGTTGCCCAATTAAAGAAACCAGTCAGAGTTTGGGTGGCCGTCGCAAAAATCTGCATGTATTTGCATGTGGCTGGAACCCGACATCTCTTGTCGGAGACCCTGGAGAGCCAATGGGGTTTCCACCCTCCTGTGGGGGGCTGCTTTAGAAGCTCCGCCCCCCCGTGGCGCTATGCCCTGATGAGGCCCTTCCCCTCCCCAGGCTCCGCCTCCAAAATATCCAGGAATTTCCCAACCCAAAGCTGGCAACTGACTTGTGCAGTCCAGCAAGCCAGGTCAGGCCCTGGAGAGACCTCGGCTGGAATTGCCGCTGCCCCCCCCCCCCAAGTCTTTCTCCGCTCTCCACCACCGCTTTGTTCTGGCAGGACCCGGCGTCATTCGAGAGGGATTACGTCCGCAGCCCTCGTGCCCGAGTGGATCAAGAATGCCTGGCTGAGCTTTGCAAGACTTTTGGAACAGCAGAGGCCCCTCGGTCTTTGGAGGCACGGGATTTCGGCTAGGGAGGCCGGCTAGCGGCCCTGGCCAGCGCCTGGGATTACAGCAGGGGCGTTTGGGGACACTGAGGCCCGTGGGGCAGGAGAAGAAGCTCTGACTTCCCCAGTGCCTGCATGAGGCCCCCTGGGCTTCCTCCGTGGGGAGCGGAGGAGGAGGAGGAGGAGGAGGAGGAGGATGAGGACGAGAAAAAGAAGAAGAGAAGAAGGAGAAGAAGGAGAAGAGAAGGAGGAGGAGGAGGAGGAGAAGAAGGAGAAGGAGAAGGAGAAGAAGAGGAGGAGGAGGAGGAGGAGGAAGGAGGAGGAGGAGGAGGAGAAGAGAACAGAAGAAAGAGGATGAGGAGAAGGAGAAGGAGAAAAGAAGGAGAAGAAGAAGAAGAATGAGAAGAAGGAGGAGGGGGGGAGGAGGAGAAGGAGGAGAAGGAGAAGAGAAGAAGGAGAATAAGAAGGAGGAGGAGGAGGAGGAGAGGAGAAGGAGAATAAGAAGGAGGAGGAGGAGGGGGAGAAGGAGAAGAGAAGGAGAATAAGAAGAAGGATGAGGAGGAAGAGAAGGAGGAGGAGGAGGAGGAGGGGAGGAGAAGGAGAATAAGAAGAAGGAGGGGGAGGGGGAGGGGGAGGGGGAGAAGGAGAAGGAGAAGAGAAGAAGGAGGAGAAGAAGGAGAAGAGAAGAAGGAGAAGAGAAGAAGGAGAAGAAGGAGGAGGGGGAGGAGGAGGAGGAGGGGGAGAAAGAGAAGGAGAAGAGAAGGAGGAGGAGGAGGAGGAGGAGAGAAGAAGGAGAATAATAAGAAGGAGGAGGGGGAGGAGGAGGGGGGAGGAGAAGAAGAGAAGAAGGAGGAGGAGGAGGAGGAGAATAAGAAGAAGGAGGGGGAGGAGGAGGGGAGGAGAAGGAGAATAAGAAGGAGGAGGGGAGGAGGAAGAAGAGGAGAAGGAGGAGGGGGAGGAAGAGGAGGAGAAGGAGGAGGAAGAGGAGAAGGAGGAGGGGAGGGGGAGAAGGAGAAGAGAAGAAGGAGAAGAAAGAGGAGGAGGGGGAGGAGAAGGAGGAGAGGAGGAGGAGGAGGAAGAGAGAAGAAGAAGAGAAGAAGGAGAAGAGAAGAAGGAGAAGGAGGAGAAGGAGGAGAAGAAGACAACAATGACAATGACAACGACTTATAGGAGACAAAGAGGGGATATAAATCCAAATTCTTCTCCTTCCCTCTCCCCCACAACAAACACTCTCCCTCCCTCCCTTCTCAGTTTGTTAGTTTGCTTGTCTTCCTTCCTTCCTTCCTTCCTTCCTTCCTTCCTTCCTTCCTTCCTTCCTTCGAGTTAACAGAACTGGGGTGGCTTGACACCTCCCCTACTCTGCTACCCCACTGTGGGAGTCCAGCGGAGTCCAGGTGCAATTCCACTGCTTGCCCCGGTGCCATTTTCCGCAGCCACGCCCCTTGACCTATGCCTCCTCGGCTTCCCCACATTTTCTGATATGCAGAATCCAGCTGTGCCCAGAACAAGGCGTTTTGGGCACGCTCAGGAGCTCTTACCCATATTCTCGCATCGAGAGCTTGCATCTGGGATCAGGGATGGAGCCTGGCTTGGGCCGGGGTGCTAGCAGCAGCCATCAGGGATCAAAACCCCGAAATGAGGTGGGGTCAGACAATGGCCCGCATAAGGTGGTCCAAACGAAGGAATTTCAACACCAGAAGAATAAATCCAGCGAAATCGCTCTTTCCTTACCTTCATAGGTCCAGTGAGAATCTGCAAAGGAGAAGCAGAAGAAGGTTGAATCAAGAATCAAGAATCGAGCCTCTAAGATTAGCTCCGCCCCAGAAGTGGCTTCATCACCCTAGAGATTGAGAAAGAAGCTTACGGCCACGGATCTTGGGCTTGCAAGTCCTGTTTCTGCGTCGGCAAAACCACTTTCAGTGAAGCTCAGAGTTTATCCCCAGAACATACAGAACACATGACAACACTACATGCGACAGGGATCTGGCAGTCCTAGTAGACCACAAGTTGAACATGAGTCAGTAGTGTGATGCAGCAGCCAAGAAAGCCAATGCAATTCTGGGCTGTATCCAGAGGTGGGATCCAGCAGGTTCTCACAGGTTCCCGAGAGTAGGTGACTAATTATTGGTGTGTGCCGAGAGGGGGTTACTCATTGGTGATTTTGCCACATGATTTTTGCCTTCGTTACGCCCCTCCTCTCAGCAGCAGCGCGCAGAACTTGAAGCAGTCTAGCAGGAGGGGCACCGGCGTGCGTGGCAGCCTGCGCCTGCGTGCATTCGTTTCCCGCCCAAGGACCAGCGCAGCGGCTGCGTCCTTGCCACAGCCCTGCCCAGGAATGACCTGCCCCGGAATGCCCGGCCACGCCCCCGTCGTGCCCCGCCCAGCCCCATTGGCGCTACGCCACGGTTTGAATCCCACCACCATGGGAACCTGTTCCTAAAATTTTTGGATCCCACCACTGGCTGTATCAATAGTATAGTGTCCAGATCGAGGGATGAAATTGCTTTGGTCAGACCTCACCTAGAGTCCTGTGTTCAGTTCTGGACACCGCAATTTAAGAAGGATATTGACAAGCTGGAACTGGTCCAGAGGAGGGCAACCAAAATGGTCAAAGGTCTGGAATCTGTGCCCTGCGAGGAGAGACTTAGGGAGCTGGGTGTGTTTAGTTTGGTGAAGGGAAGGTGAAGAAGTGACATGATAGCCATGTTTAAATATCTGAAGGGATGTCATGTTGGTGAGGGAGCAAGCTTGTTTCCTGCAGCTCCAGAGACTAGGACCAGGAGTCATGGGTTCAAGGTGAAGGAAAAGAGATTCCACCTAAACATCAGGAAGAACTTCCTGACCGTCAGGGCTGTTGGACAGTGGAATTCACTGCCTCGGAGTGTGGTGGAGTCTCCTTCTTTGGAGGTCTTTAAAGAGAGGCTGGATGGCCACCTCTCAGCAGTGCTTTGATTGTGTGTTCCTACATTGCAGGTGGATTGGGCTTGATGGCCCTTCTGGTCTCTTCCAACTCTATGATTCTATGAACACATGAAGTTCCCTCCTATTGAATCAGATGAGGGGTCCTTCGAGGTCAACATTGTCTGCTCAGGCCGGAAGCTGCTCTGCAGGGTCTCCTGTCCATCACCCACTGCCTGGTGCTTTAACTGGAGGCGCTGGGGACCGAATCTATAATTTTCTGCTGGCAAAGCAAGAGTTCTACAACTAAGCCGTGACTCCTCCCAGAGCCCTGCACCCAGCAACCAGCCATGCTTTTCTAGGAAACGGGGCCACCCTCAGCTGTTTATCCCCAGTCCCTGACTATTTGCAGGTAGATTGCCCTGGAGTATGGTGGTTCCATTCTTCGTTTCTACTGTTTATCGCCACAGAGAGGTTTTGCCTCGCTAAAGTTCAATTGGAGCACCTTCCTTATGAGGAGAGGCTGCAGCGTTTTGGGCTCTTTAGTTTGGAGCAGGGGTAGGGAACCTGCGGCTCGAGAGCCGCATGCGGCTCTTCTGCCCTTGCACTGCGGCTCCATGAGCCGAGCCGCTGGCCCCAACCTTGCCCGCCACAGGGCAGGCGCACCAACTGCCCGCGGCCGGCTGGGTTGCGCCACAGGCTTCCCCTCTCGCCTGCCCCTTTGGGGCGGGGCGGGTGCTTTCCCGGCGGCCGGTGAGGCCGAGCCGCTGGCCCCATCCTTGCTCGACACATCCATGCGCTTCTCAGAATGAGCGGAGTGAAAGGTAAAAAACCCCAATATATATAGTGTTATCTTTCTTTTAAATGTCAAAAATTATTTGCGGCTCCAAGTGTTTTCTTTTCCCATGGAAAATGGGTCCACATGGCTCTTTGAGTGTTAAAGGTTCCCTACCCCTGGTTTGGAGAGGAGGCGTCTGAGGGGGGATAGGATTGAAGTCTGTAAAATTGTGCATGGGGTAGAAAATGTGGACAGAGAGACATTTTTCTCTCTTTCTCACAATGCTAGAACCAGGGGGCATCCATTGAAAATGCTGGGGGGAAGAATTAGGACTAATAAAAGGAAACACTTCTTCACGCAACGGGTGATTGGGGTTTGGAATATGCTGCCACAGGAGGTGGTGATGGCCACTAACCTGGATAGCTTTAAAAAGGGCATGGACAGATTTATGGAGGAGAAGTCGATCTCTGGCTACCAATCTTGATCCCCTTTGATCTCAGATTGCAAATGCCTTAGCAGACCAGGTGCTCAGGAGCAGCAGCAGCAGCAGCTGCTGAAGGCCCTTGCTTTCACCTCCTGCAGGTGAGCTCCCAAAGGCACCTGGTGGGCCACTGCGAGTAGCAGAGTGCTGGACTAGATGGACTCTAGTCTGATCCAGCTGGCTTGTTCTTATGTTCCCCTTCGGGGATCGGGCGGTATAAAAGCCGAATTGATAAATAAATAAATAAATAAATAAGTTTGCCTTATCCTTCCCCCACTGGAAAAAAACAAAACAAAATCCCTTGCTGGCCACATTATGTCATCTCAGGAGGCAAACAGAGGTATACTGCCTCTGTGCATGGAGGTTTCATTCACTTGACACATCTAATAGCAGTCGATGGACCTGGACCCAAGAAAAGGGTCTAACCCTGTAGCAAGGCATCTGGTGAGAGAGCCACACCCCATGTTTTGGAGGTGAATTCGGTTAAGTTAATGATGCAGTAAGCTAAGGGGCTGTATTGTTGTCCGGACAAACAGGGTCATAACCTGACCCCGCCCCCCGCAAGACCCAACTGTCCCTGGATTGCCCTGTGAGCCAGCGGGGTGTAGTGGTCAAGAACAGGTGGTTTCTAATCTGGAGAACCGGGTTTGATTCCCCACTCCTCCACATGAGCGGTGGAGGCTTATCTGGTGAACCAGATATGTTTTCGCACTTCTACACCTTGGGCCACGTACAGTTCTCTCAGAACTCACAAGGTGTCAGTTGTGGGGAGAGGAAGGGAAAGGAGATTGTAGGCCACCTTGAGGTTCGCCACCACTGCTCTAGCCATCCAATCTGTCCTTTCAAACCTGCCCTTTATCAAACCTGCCCTTTATCGGAGAAGGTCACTCCAACCTCCCTCCCCGATTGTTGCTGAGTATAAGCAGAGCAAAACCCTTGTCTCCGGTTACAGCAGTGAAACAGTGGGTGCATTTGCTCTTGCTTTAAATATAACGGTGCATTGATATCCCCCCCCCCCCAAAAAAAATCCTTTTTTCAAGTCTAGAGAAGTTAGACACCCAGAAGTTAGACACCCAGAATCACCCAAAAGTGCCGGATTCGATCTGATGGTCACAAAAGAGATAAGCAGAACTAAATTCGTTCTATACTGAAAAGGACAAGAGGTCCCTGGGCAGAGACGCAAAATGCAGAGGGAAACTTCTCGTGCTGTTTCTAAAATTACTCTTGCAGGGTGAGAAGAGATTTGGCAAAAGACAAGTCTCTGGCTCCTTCCGCACATGCAGAATAATGCACTTTCAAACTGCTTTCAGTGCTCTTTGAAGCTGTGCGGAATAGCAAAATCCCCTTGCAAACAGTTGTGAAAGTGGTTCGAAAACGCATTATTTTGCGTGTGCGGAAGGGGACCTTTGAGAGCTAGCATGGCGTAGTGGTTAAGAGCAAGTGGACTCTAATCTGGAGAACCAGGTTCAACTCCTCACACCTCCACATGAGTGGTGGAAGAAGAAGAAGAGTTTGGATTTATATCCCCCCTTTCTCTCCTGCAGGAGGCTCAAAGGGGCTTACAATCTCCTTGCCCTTCCCCCCTCACAACAAACACCCGGTGAGGTGGGTGGGGCTGAGAGAGCTCCGAGAAGCCGTGACTAGCCCAAGGTCACCCAGCTGGCGTGTGTGGGAGTGCACAGGCTAATCTGAATTCCCCAGAGAAGCCTCCACAGCTCAGGCGGCAGAGCTGGGAATCAAACCCGGTTCCTCCAGATTAGATACACGAGCTCTTAACCTCCTACGCCACTGCTGGAGTCTTCTCTGGTGAACCAGATGTGTTTCACTGCTCCTGTATTTCTGCTGGGCAGTACCGTACTGGGGCTAAACCAGACCTGGGCATTATACGGCCCGTGGGCCACATCCGGCCCGCCGGATGACCCTGACTGGCCCATCTGCCATGCTGGGGAGCGAGGCATCTTTGAAAGCCCCGGAGAAGCCGGTTGCCTTGGCTGCCGGCTTCTGCGGGGCTTTCAAAAGCGCCTCGCCCCCTGCCTTTTGGCCCGGCCCTCCACAATATTTTCTGTTTCTTATGCTGCCCCATGGAAAAAATAATTGCCCACCCCTGGGCTAAACTGTGCCTAAAGGCATGACTGCCTCCCTGTGCCCCCTCCGCCCCACTTACAGAAGCCAGTGAGCCAGCAACGAGGTGGGGGGGGGCTTGGGGGTGAGGCTCGGACTGGCGCCACTGAGGCAGGCTGGCTTCTGGGCCACCAAGCCCCAACCCCATTTTGCCCTCCCCAGGCCCTGAGGATAGCAGAAGCCAGCTTGTAGGGAGGCTGGGGGGCGGGGCTCAGTGGTATGAGGCTCGGGTGCATGTCATTTTGTCATGTGACAAAACAGCATGCGCCTGGGGACATAGGACACCCCATGTTCCCATTAGCAGTACGCCACTGCTGCTGGGTGACCTTGGGCTACTCACAGTTCTCTCGGAACTCTCTCAGTCCCACCTGCCTCACAAGGTGTCTGTTGTGGGGAGAGGAAAGGGAAGAGATTTATAAACCCCTTTGAGTCTCCTTATAGGAGAGAAAGGGGGTTATAAATCTACACTCTTCTCTCCCGCCCCTGTCATAAGGTAGTGAAAATGCTGGGTCAAGAGAGGTAATCCTCAGTTGCAATCTTCAAATCGTTTCCCAGGAGGAAGCCTCTTTGGGTAGACCTGAATGTGTATTTATTTATTCTTTTATTGTTGTGATTTATAGTCCACCTTTCTCACTGGGCCTCAAGGCAGATCACACAGTAGAAGCAGAGGTGGGATCCAGCGGGTTCTCACAAGTTCCCGAGAGTAGGTTACTAATTATTTGTGTGTGCTGAGAGGGGGTCACTAATGGGTGATTTTGCCACGTGATTTTTGCCTTAGTTACGCCCCTCCTCTCAGCAGTAGCGCGCAGAACTGGAAGCAGTCTAGCAGGAGGTGCACCGGCGTGCGTGGCAGCCTGCGCCTGCGTGCATTCGTTTCCCGCCCAAGGACCGGAGCAGTGGCTGCGTCCTTGCCCCAGCCCCGCCCAGGAATGCCCCGCCCCCGGAATGCCTGGTCACGCCCCTGGAATGCCCCGCCCAGCCCCATTGGCGCTACGCCACAGTTTGAATCCCACCACCATGGGAACCTGTTCCTAAAATTTTTGGATCCCACCACTGCATAGAGGCCACCTTTCAGAGCAGCCATTTCCTCTACGGGATAATAGGGGGTCATCTCCAGTCACCACCTGGAGGATGGCAGCCCTATGATGGCATGACTCTTTTTAGGATTGTGGTGTCAACGGCTCAGTCCCCACTCCGTACAGTGTCTGGCAAAGAATCCCCATCTCTAATAGTCAGTCCGTAGAAACCCTTCCTCTGTGTTTTGCCTCTTCTGATTAGTTGTCCCTGCCTTTGGGGGTGGGGGGAGCCACCACCACTCCCTTGCATTTCAAAGCAGATTTAAAGAGGCACTAAGAGGATTTCTGCCCTTGCTCTCCCTGGCTAAGAGATCTGCACGGCTTCATCATCTTCACACCGCCGAATTAACCCTTTTGTGTTTTCCTTTCCTTGGAAATCAAGTCAGGACAACCCAAGGGGACTAATGCTCCTTCCGCCCAGGCGGAATAAGGCACTCTCAATCCACTTTCAATGCGCTTTGCAGCTGGATTTTACTGTGCGGAATTAGCCAAATCCACTTGCAAATAATTGTGAAAGTGGATTGAACGTGCATTATTCCGCATGTGCGGAAGGGGCCTAGAAGAAGAAGAAGAAGAAGAAGAAGAAGAAGAAGAAGAAGAAGAAGAAGAAGAAGAAGAGGAGGAGGAGGAAGAGGAAGAGGAAGAGGAAGAGGAAGAGGAAGAGGAGGAGGAGGAGGAGGAGGAGTCTGGATTTATATCCCCCCTTTCTCTCCTGCAGGAGACTCAAAGGGGCTGACAATCTCCTTGCCCTTCCCCCCTCACAACAAACACCCGGTGAGGTGGGTGGGGCTGAGAGAGCTCCGAGAAGCCGTGACTAGCCCAAGGTCACCCAGCTGGCATGTGTGGGAGTGCACAGGCTAATCTGAATTCCCCAGATAAGCCTCCACAGCTCAGGCGGAGCAGAGCTGGGAATCAAACCCGGTTCCTCCAGATTAGATACACGAGCTCTTAACCTCCTACGCCACTGCTGCTCCTATTAGCTGAACATACCTTTACATTTTATTTGTCGATTCTTGCTATTCCATGATATCCCACAGAGAAATTTAACACAAAGGCTACTATCAATAACAGAACACCTTCCCCAAGACTGCATTCCTTTCTGTTCCATATTCTACTGCTCAGTTTGCTGCTTTTCCCATTTAGATGTCAACGGCTCCTCTCCGAGGTGTGTGAATAATCCCTAGGAAGGAAAAGAATCTCTCTGCATGACTCAGGAAAACTGTAGCAGTATCTCAGAGCGTCCAGCTGGGTCTTCTTCCTGACGCTGGGCCCCAATCTGGTAACTCGCTCATCCTCCGTCTTTTGCTCTTATTTTAGACTTGGCTATTTGTCTTGCTCCAATCTTTTGAATGTAGGATATTAAATAATATAAATATAAATATAAATATAATCATCTGTCAAATTCAGAAGGCAGCCCTGCTGGGATCCGCACGAATACTATGCCAAAACATTACAACTTCCTAGGCCTCTGGGTGAGGCTCGAATTGTAATGAAGGACAACAACCAGCTAAAGATCTGGCAGCTGTGAAATCTATCATCATCATCATCATCATCATCATCATCATCATCATGATTTTAAAATTGAGCTTCTGGGTCTATGGCACAAACCAGCTGAGGTTGTCCCAATGGTAATCGGCACGCTGGGCGCCATCCCAAAAACACTGGGGCAGCACTTGAAACATCTTCGAATTGACAAAATTAACATCTGTCAGATGCAGAAGGCAGCCCTGCTGGGATCCGCAGGAATACTATGCCGATACATGACAACTTCCTAGGCCTCTGGGTGAGGCTCAAATTGTAATGAAGGCCAACAACCAGCTAAAGATCTGGCAGCTGTGAAATCTGCAATAACAACTACTACTACTACTACTACTACTACTACTACTACTACTACTACTACTACTACTACTACTACTACTACTACTACTACTACGCCAATACATTACAACTTCCTAGGCTTCTGGGTGAGGCTCAAATTGTAATGAAGGCCAACAACCAGCTAAAGATCTGGCAGCTGTGAAATCTACAACAACAACAACAACAACAACAACAACAACAACAGTCATCTTCATCTAGTGCAAGACAGCAAACAATGTAGGTAGATGCTGTTTCAGCCACTTGCAAACGTGGGGTGCGCAGAGGGATTCTTAGCATGAGATATTTAAAGATCCCTCCTCCTTCTTTGAATTGGGGGGGGCTGCTTCACTGTTGTTCTTCCCCCATTGAGACATTTGCCCCAGTGGAGGGGGAGGGGTGGAAAGTCGATGCAAAGGTCTTGCAGTTTGGATTTATAGAAGAAGAGTTTGGATTTATACCCCCCATCCCTTTCTCTCCTGTAAGGAGACTCCAGGTGGCTGACAAGCTCCTTTTCCCTTCCTCTCCCCACAACAGACACCTTGATGAGGCAGGTGGGGCTGAGAGAGTCCTGAGAGAACTGTGACCAGCCCAAGGTCACCCAGCAGGAACGTAGGGGTGCGGAAACACATCTGGTTCCCCAGATAAGCCTCCGCCACTCAGGTGGAGGAGTGGGGAATCAAACCCGGGTCTCCAGATTAGAATCCACCTGCTCTTAACTACTACGCCACGCTGGCATAACTGAAGCCTGGATTGGAAGCCCTCCCCCGTGCCCCCCCCCCCCCGTGCTGCTGCCGCACCTCAGCAGCAGAAGGGACCACCAGGATTGGTTCATAGTTGATTGCGATGCATTCCTAATTCCATATAATGGCTACATAATATATGGATGGTGGTTGTATCTGGGTGGTTGAGATGCATTCCTGTCAATGTAACTGCTTCTGGATACATGTACTTCGCCTGCCATATGTTACCACCACTGTAACAGAACATTCTTTCCTTGATCTTGCTTTTATGGCTTCACACGCTTGGTGGATAACTAGGCTTATCCCTGACACTTTCTACTCCCATGGGAAACAAGATGCTTCCGTTGCTCTGTGGGGGTAGGAATCCAGGTGGCTTTATCTCTACCTGTCACTGATCTTGGGGTGCTTATGCTCCGAAAGTAACTCCTCCTCACATTCTCTGGGAAAATGGGGGGGGGGGATTGTTTCTGAATAAAGGGGATAGCAAAAGTCAAGTTCGCCAGAACTGGCAAGCTTGGGTGCTTCGTTACCTTTCCAATAAACGCTGCGGATCAACAATCCAGAGTCCGTTTATTGATTCAGGGATCGAGACCTAACTCTCACACAGGGGCGGACTAGTTCCTCTAGAGCACAGGTGTCAAACTCGCGGCCCTCCAGATGTTATGGACTACAGTTCCCATCATCCCCTGCCAGCATCATGACGAACCCCAGGAAGTTGCCTCCTGGCAGAGGATTCATCTGCCGTCAAAAGTCCTGCCACATTCACATGTTGGTATTTTTGGGGTGCCCCAGGAGTCCTTTTCTCCGGGATCTCGGGGATCTCGGGGAAGAGGGCAGAGACTTTGAGGATGTCCCGTTCAGCCAACTGAACTCTTTGCCAACCACTGTTGGGGGGAGGGGGATCGGTGGTGGGATCCAAAAATGTTAGTAACAGGTTCCCATGGTGGCGGGATTCAAACAGTGGCGTAGCGCCAACGGGGCTGGGCGGGGCACGACGGGGGCGTGGCCGGGCATTCCGGGGGCGGGGCACTAATAATTTCTCTGTTACTGTAAAAAACTCTTACTGTAAAAAAAAGTTCCTCATTTCCAGCTGGTATCTTTCTGTCCATAATTTAAACTCATTCTAGCAAGTCCTATTGTCTGCTGCCAACAGACACAACGACTTCTCCTCTAATTGACTGCCTGTCAAATACTTAATACTTTCAAATACTTAATTTTGTTTTCTAGAAATCAAAAGAAGGAGACTTTCCTCAAACAAGGAACTGTACCATATTTCTAAAACATGTTTTTAAAACAGCCCAACAGGCATTACTTTCGCAGAAATGCAGAATAATGCACTTCCAATCCACTTCCAATGCACTTTGCAGCTGGATTTTACTGTGTGAAATAGCAAAGTCCACTTGCAAACAATTGTGAAAGTGGATTGAAAGTGCATTATTTTGCATGTGTGAAAGTGCCCGAGAATTATCCCGTTTTCTACCTTCGCTCACCAGCCACGTAGGAAACAACAGGACTTTATGATGTTTGAACCTAATGGAATTTCTAACGGAAAAGCGGAACCAGTTAGTAACCCCCTCTCGGCACACACAAATAATTAGTAACCCACTCTCGGGAACTGGTGAGAACCTGCTGGATCCCACCTCTGGGGAGGACGCAATCTAGTGGAAGAAGAATTCAGTGCCAGCAAACGGAGCAAAACTTTCCCCCCAGGCACAGTTATTTTTCCAGTTATCAAGCGATGATGACTCTTTCAAAAAACCCTAAACCCAAATAGCTCCTGAGAGGTGGCCCTTGAGGGAGAGCAGCCTTCCCGAGGGTCCAGAACTCAGAGAAACTCCCCGGGGAAGAGCAAAGAGGCTAGAGAGGGAACTTACCTCTGCCGGCTGCCCAAGCCAAGGAGACCCCTTGCAGGAGCATGGAAAACCAGAGCATCCTCAGGCAGGTGAGCCGAAGTGGGGGGCCGCAGGTGTAGCTGGACGATGGAGGGGCGCCTCTCGTTGGCTGGTCCTCTGAGGTCGGTCTCAGATCCCCCCTGAGCCCCAGCCCCCCCTCCTCGGAAAGGGCTCAGGAGATTCCCAAATGCCAGCCGGACACAAAGCAGCCAAGTGGCTTTTTAAGGTGGCTCCGGCCAGGGGACGCAGGCAAACTGCCCGGGGACGGAGGGCTCAGCCCCTTAAATCCTTCAGCCACAAGTGTCGGGAGTCCCTGCAATGTTTGGAGAGGGGAGAGGGGGGGGGCTGGCATTTGGCGGTCGTTCAGGCCTGTACAAGGCAAGCTACTTGGCACGTCCGCCGTCCCTGGCGTGGCAGCCGCCTGCCCCTAGCTTTCATAGAAAGTGAGAGAGAAGGAGCAAACCAAGGCATGGGTTTCTCAGCAGAAGAAGAAGAGTTTGGATTTATATCCCCCCTTTCTCTCCTGCAGGAGACTCAAAGGGGCTCCCAATCTCCTGGCCCTTCCCCCCTCACAACAAACACCCTGCGAGGTGGGTGGGGATGAGAGAGCTCCGAGAAGCTGTGACTAGCCCAAGGTCACCCAGCTGGCGTGTGTGGGAGTGCACAGGCTAATCTGAATTCCCCAGAGAAGCCTCCACAGCTCAGGCGGCAGAGCTGGGAATCAAACCCGGTTCCTCCAGATTAGATACACGAGCTCTTAACCTCCTACGCCACTGCTGCTCCTGAGAGACAGTGCTTCCCAGTGGTTGCAGCATTGGTTGGGGATATGGATCGGCCAGTTCCCAAACTCCACTCTGCTGTGAAACTCACCGGGTTCCCGTGGGCCGGCTGCTCTGCCTCGCCTGGCCTACCTCACTGGGCTGTGGTGAGGACCAAAGGGAGAAAGATCCCCGTAGAGTCGACCACCCTGAACTTCTAGGAGGAAAAGGTTCGTCTGTTACGTGCTGCCGAGTCATTTCCAACCTGTGGCAACCCTATGAAATAACCACCTTCGCACCGTCCTATCGTTGACACGCTTGCTCAAGTCTTGCGAACTGGAGGCTGGAGCTTCCTTTTTTGGGAAAAATGCTGCAATGTCTTTTGTTCTAAAAACCCCCAACAGAAAATAAAGAATGAAGAGGAAGGAGAGTTTGGATTTTTTCCCCCCCCCCCCCCCGTTTCTTTCTCTCCTGTATGGAGACTCAAGGTGGCTGACAAGCTCCTTTCCCTTCCTCTCCCCACAACAGACACCTTGATGAGGCAGGTGGAACTGAGAGAGTCCTGAGAGAACCGTGACTAGCCCAGGGTCACCCAGCAGGAACGTAGCTGTGCAGGAACACATCTGGTTCACCAGATAAGCCTCTGCCACTCAGGCGGAGGAGTGGAGAATCAAACCTGGTTCTCCAGATTAGGATCCGCCTGCTCTTAACCACTACACCACACTGGACAACTGAAGCCTGGATTGAACCAGTCTGACAATCAGGACTTTGTTTAAGCAACAGCTCGGTCCCAGAGTTCTTCATTCTAGACCGGCCCTGGGGTCTGCCAGGAAACGACAGCGAGGCTGTTGCTGAGCATGCGCAGAGGTTTCCTTCACCCTGCAGGGCCCCCAGACTGGCCATTCGAAGGCAGCAACTCAAAAGACCCCTCAAGGGGCCATTCGAAAGACCCCCCCCCCAAGTGGGCACTGTCCACTTGGGTGGGGTCTTTGTGGGAGGAGGCAGGGGGGGAAGGGAAAGGAGTTTGTAAGTCCCTTTGAGTCTCCTTACAGAAGAGAAAGGTGAGATATAAATCCAATTCTTCTTCTTCTTCTTCTTCTCCTTCTCCTCTTTCTCCTCCTCCTCCTTCTCCTCCTCTTCTTCGTTCTTCGTTCTTCGTTCTTCCTTCTTCCTTCTTCCTTCTTCCTTCTTCCTTCTTCCTTCTTCCTTCTTCCTTCTTCCTTCTTCCTTCTTCTTCTTCTTCTTCTTCTTCTCCTTCTCCTCTTTCTCCTCCTCCTCCTTCTCCTCCTCTTCTTCGGTTTCTTGGATTCTTAGTTCTTAAGTTCTTGGATTTCTTCCTTCTTAGATTTCTTCCTTCTTCCTTCTTCTTCTTCTTCTTCTTCTTCTTCTTCTTCTTCTTTCGGTTTTCGGGTATGTTGCCAGCTGTAAATTCTTGAAGTTGGAGCAGATTTTAGAGGTTTGTTAGGAACTTTTGAGGGAGTAATAAGAACAAGCTGTGCCCCATTTTTAATTGAGGCCGAAGCTGAGGAATCGTATCCCTGAGTCATGTAGCAAGCCCAGGATCTCGTAAGCGACAGAGCCCCACGGGAGGCAACGGACACCTCCAAAGGGACCTGTGAGGAGATATTCTTAGCACCAGCCGCTGCTAATTCTTGGCCGTTACTCTTAATGTCATCGCTGGCGGTCAGCGGCATTTCCTTGAGCTGCAGAGGAAGTCAAGGTCACGGCGCCTCTCGCCCCCTCCCCACCCACTGGGGACAAACTGGGCCAGAAAAAGCCGTTCCCTTTATTGCTGAGCCCCCCACCCACCTGAAGGACGATTGCAACCTGCAACGCTTCCACGGCCCGGCTTTTACATATGACATTTACTTAAAAGGTGCAGGTGTTTTTCCTTTGTGAGGCCCCAGTGGGCTGCTGTCACCTTTAGATGTCTGATACTATGTGCACGGGGGGAGTGGCGAGGCTCCATTTCACCCCGTCTATGTCCCCAATCCTGGCCAGCAGCCAACTCCATGGCAGGGATGCTTTGCTGTCCCTTTTCCTGGTCAACAGTGGCCCTCCAGGAACTGGGGAGTGGCTGTGGCTCAGTGGAGGAGTATCTCCTTGGCTTGCAGAGTTCCCAGGTTCAATCACCGGCACCTCCACTTGAAACACCCCAGTGGCGTGGGTTGTGAAAGACCTCCGCATGAGACCCCGGAGAACCGTTGCCAGTCTCGTTCAGTAGCACAAAGCTTCATATTGTAGAATGTACCTGTTTTAAGATTTTTATGTTTTTGTATGATTTTATGTTGTTCACCGCCCTGAGCCCTCCAGGGATAGGGCGGTATAGCAAGTTTAATAAATAATAATAATAAATAATAATAATAATAATAATAATAATATGAACCTTTCCAGACGGTTCAACCAAGAGGTGGACCCCAGGAAGCAGCTCACATGGTCAGTGGCGTAGCTACAAGGGGACAGGGGGGTGCACGCAGTGGTGGGATTCAAAAATTTTAGTAACAGGTTCCCATGGTGGTGGGATTCAAACAGTGGTGTAGTGCCAATGGGGCTGGGTGGGGCATGACGGGGGCGTGGCCGGGCATTCCGGGGGTGGAAAATTCCTGGGCGGGGCTGTGGCAAGGATGCAGCCGCTGCGCCTGTCCTTGGGCGGGAAACGAATGCACGCAGGCGCAGGCTGCCACACACGCCAGTGCACCTCCTGCTAGACTGCTTCAAGTTCTGCGCGCTACTGCTGAGGAGCAGAGGAGGGGCGTAACTCAGGCAAAAATCACGGGGCAAAACCACCAATTAGTAACCCCCTCTCGGCACACACAAATCATTAGTAACCTACTCTCGGGAACCTGTGAGAACCTGCTGGATCCCACCTCTGCCCACACCCCTCTTTCCGCTGTGTGGCATGGACCATTGCTGTGTTCAGATCTGAGAGTTGGGGTATGTTCTATAGCAGTGGTTCTCAACCTTCCTAATGCCGCGACCCTTTAATACAGTTCCTCATGTTGTGCTGACCCCCAACCCTAACATTTATCCATTTTACAAATGGAGAACACTGATGCAGACAGTCTTAGGCGACCCCTGTGAAAGGGTCGTTCGACCCCCAAAGGGGTCCCGACTCCCAGGTTGAGAACCACTGTTCTATGGTGTGATGGTGACTTTGAGATGACCTGGTGCAAAAAAAAGTTGTTTGGTTGTGGTGGGGGAGGGACGCTGCTCATACGGGGGTTGAGGTGGGTGGAAAACCCAGATTTTGCAGTGGGCTACATTTTCCCTAGACATGCCTCTGACCCAGATCCTCCGGGGCCAGGCAAGATGAGCATCCCCCACACCTGTTTGTGCTGCTGTTCCTTTTTTGAGGACTCCCTCCCTTATTTCGTGCACAAACAAAAGAGGGGAACAAACCTAACCCAGAGGTGGGATCCAGCAGGTTCTCACCAGTTCCCGAGAGCGGGTTGCTAATTATTTGTGTGTGCCGAGAGGGGGCTACTAACTGGGTCTGCTTTTCCGATAGAAATTCCATTAGATCCAAAAATCAAAGTCCTGTTGCTTCCTATGTGGCTGGTGAGCGAAGGTAGAAAACGGGATAATTCTCCCTGTCGGGCTGTTTTAAAAACACGTTTTAGAAATATGGTCAAGTTCCTTGTTTGAGGAAAGTATCCTTCTTTTGATTTCTGGAAACAAAATTAAGTATTTGAAAGTATTAAGTGTTTGACAGGCAGTCAATTAGAGGAGAAGTAGTTGTTTCTGTTGGCAGCAGACGATAGGACTTGCTAGAATGAGTTTAAATAATGGACAGAAAGATACCAGCTGGAATTTAGGAACTGTTTTTTTTACAGTAAGAGTTTTTTACAGTAACAGAGAAATTATTAACGCCCCGCCCCCGTCATGCCCCGCCCAGCCCCATTGGTGCTACGCCACTGTTTGAATCCCACCACCGTGGGAACCTGGTACTAAAATTTTTGGATCCCACCACTGACCTAACCCTACAAAACTAGAATTAAGTACCTCAAAGGTCAATGGGGGGGGGCAGGGACGTGGGGAGGGCAGACAAGGGAGACCTTTTGTGGATGTGGGGCGGTCTCTGTGTTTGCATGTGCTGAGAGCAATCAGGACCCCAGAATCTCTCTGGTCACCCCATTCCTAAGTGCTGTTTCTCCCCGCCCCATAACAAACACCCTGTGAGTTGGGTGGGGCTGAGAGAGCTCCAAAGAACTGTGACTGGCCCAAGGTCACCCAGCTGGTGTGTGCTGGAGTGCACAAGCTAATCTGGTTCACCAGATAAGCCTCCACAGCTCAAGAGGCAGAGCGGGGAATCAAACCCGGTTATCCGGATTAGAGTGCACCTGCTCTTTAACCACTACACCACGCTGGCCAATTATTTCTCTTGAGCCTCGGCTGCACCTTATCGGATCAGCAGGGACCCCGGGCTTGAATGCCGAGCAAGCGGGCGAAATGCCAGATTGTCTACAGGTCCTCTGCCCCAAGAGGTGGGCTTTGGAAGCAGGTGTGGGGGCAGTAGTGGGATCCAAAAATTTTAGTAACAGGTTCCCATGGTGGTGGGATTCAAACTGTGGCGTAGCGCCAATGGGGCTGGGCGGGGCATGATGGGGGCGTGACCAGGTATTCAAGGGGCGGGGCATTCCTGGGCGGGGCTGTGGCAAGGGGGCCGCCATGCTTTGTGATCCCTTGGTGGAGAAAAGCAGATGCACGCAGGCGCAGGCTGCCACACACGCCGGTGCACCTCCTGCTAGACTGCTTCAAGTTCTGCGCGCTACTGCTGAGAGGAGGGGCGTAACTAAGGCAAAAATCACCCATTAGTAACCCCCTCTCGGCACACACAAATAATGAGTAACCTACTCTCGGGAACCTGTGAGAACCTGCTGGATCCCACCTCTGTGTGGGGGGCTTACAGAGGGTCACAGAGAGAAGAAAATGTGGCAAGAAGGGAATGCGAGAGGGGCGACAGACAGGGCAGGCGCCCTGAGGGCTGCAAAGATGTCAGGAGTCCCTGCCTGGGTTGGAAACAGCCCCCCCAAATCTCACATTTGCTAGGATTTATTAAGAGGCTTTCGAAGGCCTTGGGTTGCATTGCCCCCTGGAGGCAGAGAGGGCCCTCCCAGAGAGGAAAAGAAAGGATGAGAAGCGACAGTCTCCCCACAGAGCGCATGTTTTGCATGACAAAGATCCCCCTGCCCCCCAGCCGTGCATCCCCTGATAAAATATCTGCAACAATTAGCTTTTCAGACAAAGGGGAAAGTTTGTGGCTCAGCGGAAGAGTCTCTGCTTTGCAGGCAGGGAGTCCCAAATTCAAATCCCCGCCATCTCCCCTTGAAAAGGAACCGGGCAATGAACAACATGAAAGACCCCAGCACGAGACCCCAGCTGGTGAGAGTCCCCATACTGACCTGGAGGTGTAACCCCCATGCTCAGAATGGGTTGACCCAGAAAGGGGTGGAGACTCAAAGCAGCAGAAGGCTGCAGAGCTCATGTAGTTTGGAGGAGACGAGGCTACCAGACTAGGACCTTGATTGGTATAAGCCCTTAACACCTTGTTAAGGTAACTGCAATGTTGTTGGGAACTACTGGGAAGGTAGTTGTTTATTTTTGCTATGTTGTAAATGTTGGAGTTTATTGTTTCAGGGTTTTTTATGTTTGTAATGGGTGAGAGTTCTCCTGGAAACCTTCATCATGTCGAATCCTGTTCACCAAGCCCTTGGAGTCTTCAGGAGCCAACCCACTTGCAAAGAAGAATTGGACTTGGCAGTATCAGTAGAGTGTAAATATAAGGACTTGAAAATGCAACCTGAACAGGACCTTGAAGTGTGATGTTAAATGTTGATGTTTGATGTTATATGTTAAGAAAGTAAAGCATTTTGTTTTTAAAAGTTTGTTGTTGCAAACTCATTCCAAGTTCTGCCCCACAGAACCCACAGATAGAGGTTACATACGCACTAGGTAGGACCTATACGCAACTAGGACCTAAAACAAAAACGTATTCACTAGGATTCAATGGGAGCATTCTAAAACAGTCGTATACCCTAGGACGTAAAATAAGGACGTGTGCAGTAGGATCCAAACGAAGTATTCTATAACCCAGGTGTTCACTAGGACCCATATACACTAGGACGCAAAATGAAGACGCATGGGCTAGGATCCAAAAGGAGTATTCTTTAAAAACGTATGCACCAGGACCTGTATACACTAGGACAGGGGTGGCCAACCTATGGCACCCCAGATGTTTGTTTGTTTGTTTATTTGTTTGTTTGTTTATTAGATTTTTATACCGCCCTATCCCCGAGGGGCTCCGGGCTGTGTACAACAATAAACATAATATAACATAAAATGGCTAAATCTTTAAAAGCAGCGATAAAAGATTAAAAGCTAAATCTCATAAATACAATACAAAATTACTAGCATAAATATAAATGGTGTCCAGCGGCTCCATATTCAAAATCCTCTCCCCAAGAGGGAGGAATGGCAGGTCCCGTTGAATGACAAACGGCCCAGATGTAGAGGGCCATGAAAGGGGGGGAATTGGCCAATTGGCCATGCTGGCAGAGGCTGATGGGAATTGTAGTCCATGAACATCTGGGGTGCCATAGGTTGGCCACCCCTGCACTAGGACCTAAAACAAGGAAATGTCTGCGCTAGGATCCAAACGGAGTATCCTAAAAAGGAAGGCAGCTCAGCACGAGGTGAATGAAGTTGCAATTGTGTTTTTTTCTTTTGGTGGGACAGAGTATAACCTCCTACTAGCTCCTCCCTCGCTGAAGGGGAGGCAGCCCCCCCCCTCACTCCCTCAGAGCCGAATCCCCGCCCCCTCCCCCGCATTCACTCCCCTCCCCCCGCCCTTCGCAGTCACTTGTATCCTCTCGATTCCATCACATTGATATTTTAATGAGACCTCATCCTGCCCCCGGCCCCGCCCTCCCGTGACGCCCGCGGGGCCCTCCAATGGCCGCGCGGAGCAGCCCGGCCACGCCCCCCTCCTTCCCCGTCCCCTTCATTCTTACGTAACTCTCACTCACGCCTCGGGCCGTGAGAACCACAACCTGCTGCCCATTGGCCCGCGGCCCGGAGAGGTCTGCGCGCGATTGGGCGCCTCTGCCGGAGTGGGCGCGGCTCGAAGCTCATTCACGGCTCCTGGCCGCCTGCAAGGACATGTGCCTAGCGAGAGGCGTGCGAACGCCCGGGCCGAGGGGAGGGTGCGTCTGATGACGTAGGGAGGGGCGGGGACCCGGGAAGAGGTGCTGGCACGTGGGAATGGAAAGAGGGGGGTGGGGAGAGAGAGCAGATCTGAGTTAGTGTCCTGTGGTCAAATACTTAATTAGCAGAGTTAATGCAATAATGAGGCGGAGACCAGTTGCTTTACTGAAATAAAAGTTTCCTTACTACAGGGAAGGGAAACTTGGAAGAAAAACAATAAACATCTTTCTTACTAGCTAGCACCAACAGCCAGCTTGCTGCTTAGACGATTACATACAGCCATACAGCCCGGAAACCACACAGCACCCTATTACATGGCTACTAAGCTATGGGTAGAGTGAACTGACCACGTGCAGAGTGCAACACAAAGAACATATATCTAAACTTGCCTACGTGCAGACCTGCATGTAGCCCACCCAACCAATAGGTATCAATTACCTGGTCACTGACTTCTGACCTCACTAACTAATTAGCATGCAACAAATTAACTCCTTCATTACTGGATTGTGTGACTGCCACTTGCCAAATCCCATCAGTTAGGTTGGAGTGCCAACCTCCCGGTGGGGCCTGCACCCAGAGTTACAACTGATCTCCAGCCATGGAGATCATAGAGTTGGAAGGGACCCCCCAAAGGCCATCAAGTCCAACCCCGTGCCATGCAGGAACACATAACCAAAGCACTCCCGACATATATTCATCCAGCCTCTGTTTAAAAACCTCCAGACTCCACCGCGCTCCGAGGAATTCACTGCCTCGGAGTGCGGTGGAGTCTCCTTCTTTGGAGGTTTTTAAACAGAGGCTGGTCAGTCAGGAAGTTTTTCCTGTTTAGGCACAGAGTGGTTCAACATCTGGATGAAGAAATCCTTCATTTGTGGGGGGATTGCCCTTGGTGGTTGATGGAGTGATTCTCTGAGCGGGCTCACCCCCTTGGTGTTGGAGGTGAGTTTTATGGATCCCATGGCATTTTCATTTCAATTTTAATTTATACCCCACCCTATCTCCGAAGGGCTCAGAGCGGCGAACAACATGATAAAACAGTACAATAGAATAGAATAACCAATAATAACAATAATAATGCATTAAGAACTAGGAATAAGACCAAAATACATAGATGGCAACTTAAACATAGCTAGAATGACAACACAACAATGAAACTGTATATAAATATATGACAAGGCATATGATGTAGATACATAAACATATTATATTTAATTACAAACAGTGCATAGTATATAAGTTAATGTGCAACAACATAACTAAATAGATACATTACAAAAAGCCAACACTGTGAGGTAGTGCTTTATGTCCACTCTATTTGAATGGCATTGCTCTCTTATTTTCAATGTCTTTTCTTGTCCGTTGTAGATTCTTAGGTTTTGTATAAAAACACATTCTGCAGCTTGAGCCAAGCATGAATGAAAGCTAGATGGTAGGCAAGATAGACTAACGTCTCATAGTACTCACTGTTGCATACATTCAGGTATACCAGGTGCTTTGGCTCAGGTGTATTCAATTAATGGAAATTTACATTTAGCAACAGCAGCACTAAAACAATACATCAGACATTAATACGAAATCCCTACCATAGCAATACAACGAATCAATATGTTATCATACAATATAATACAATTTGTCAAAAAGACAAATGGATGGGTTCTAGATCAAGACAAGCCTGAGGTGGCTTTACAGTGGCTCTGTTGTTTCTGTATTTATTTATTCAATTTATACCCCGCCCTATACCCTAGTCCAGGGGTGGCCAACCTATGGTGCTCCAGATGTTCATGGACTACAATTCCCATCAGCCCCTGCCAGCATGGCCAATTGGCCACCCCTGCCCTAGTCTCAGGGTGGCTAGCAAATGGGGATGAAACACCATTAAAACATACAAAGTTAATATCAAAATAAAAACATAGCTAAAACAATACCTAAAGTCCATTAAAAACCCATTAAAAATCCCCTCCCCACCTTCCTGTGGCCGGCATCAGTGAGAGGGTCACAGTTTGAATCCCACCACCATGGGAACCTGTTACTAAAATTTTTGGATCCCACCACTGGCCCCCATCAACCAAAAGGGAGTCTGCAGCTGAGAAATCAGACACAGATTGAGACTGGGAAGAAAGGGCAACTGTAACAAAGCTAGACACGATTCTGAAGTGTACGAGAGTGTGTCATGGCCGACCAAGATTGAGATAATTCCTATCACAGTTATTCCCCCCCCCCATTACTATCCACGGGTGTGAAAGTCAGATAATTATTAGGTCTGGATCCTTGAGTCAATAAACAGTCTCTAGATTGCTGATCAGTAGCGTTTATTGGAAAGGTAATAAAGCACCCAGCTTGCAAGATATCTTCTTTATTCAGAAACAATCCCCCCTTGCGTTTTCCCAAAGAATATAAGAAAGAGTTGTTTTGGGGCCGCAGTACCCCAAGGTCAGCAACACAGAGAGATACAGCCATCTGGATTCCCAACCCCACAAGTCAACGGAAACATCCCTTTTCCCATGGGAGAGGAAGGTGTTAGGGATATGCCTAGCTATCTACAAGGCGTGTGAAAGGGAGAGGAAAGCCCCAGGAAAGAATGCCCCCTTATAGCATGGTAACCTATAACGGGCTGAATAAATATATTTTGTAGCAGTTCCATTGACAGGAATGTATTTCAATCAGATACAATCAGGCTGCATTGATTCAGGAATGCACCTCAAATCAACTTTAAATGGGTATTAGTTATTTTTTAAAATGGGTTTTAGTTATTTTAATGGTATAGAGCCATATTTATATTTTTATATTTATTTATATTTATATATTTATACTTGTGATTACGATTGTGCTCTTCCTGTTATGTTATGTCATTTTATGTTGTACACCGCCCAGAGCCCTTCGAGAGTGGGCGGTATATAAAATTAATTAACAACAACAACAATAAAGCACTTGAAACATCTTCGAATTGACAAAATTAACATCTGTCAGATTCCAAAGGCAGCCCTGCTGAGATCTGCACGAATACTACGCTGGGTGAGGCTCGAATTGGAATGAACGCCAACAACCAGCTAAAGATCTGGCAGCTGTGAAATGTACCATAACAACAACAACAACTCGGTGCCATCCAAAGCTCCCAAAGGCACCTGGTGGGCCACTGCGAGTAGCAGAGAGCTGGACTAGAAGGACTCTGGTCTGATCCAGCCGGCTTGTTCTTATGTTCTTATCCATGACAATAATGAAGCAAGCCGACAAAAAGGAAGTGGATTAATTTAAAGTGTAGCATTTGAGGAGGGTTTTGTGGGTCCTGTGGAAAACCAATCAGTAAGTGTTTGGGTGGAACTTGTTATGCGAGTTCCCTGGACGGATACGCCCCACCCGCAATAAAATACTATCAACCACATCTTTGCATAACAAGTTCCACTGATTGGTTTCCCACCCTGGGACATGGACAATATGTACCCCAAACATTCCCTTCTCTCTGGACAGTGTGTAGCACACTTCTCTCTGTGAAACACCTCTCTGAAGATGCCGGCCACAGATGCAGGCGAAACGTTAGGAACAAGATCTACCAGACACGGCCACACAGCCCGGAAAACCCACCACAACCAGTTGTTTATTTGAATCCCACTGCTGGTCTTATCTCACCTTCAAGAAGGGAACTAAAACAGTAACATCAAAGCCTAGTATTCTTTAACAATAAAATCCTCCCCCTTTCTCCATTCCTGACACACATGGTCTACAACACAACTAAAACTCATAATAACTAAGACTCAAGTATAAAACAGCTAGTTACAGTGCGCATGGCTAATATGCTTTGACTTGTGAAAATAATCCTTTGGGTGCTATTTTTAATCACGGCATGTGGCAAAGCTCCGCCTTTGGGGAAGCTGCCCAGCCAGACCTGCCAAGGCCTCCCCAGTCCAGGGGTGGCTAACCTAGCGCAGCTGACCCCTCACCCCCCCCTTAAGAACATAAGAACAAGCCTGCTGGATCAGACCAGAGTCCATCTAGTCCAGCTCTCTGCTACTCGCAGTGGCCCACCAGGTGCCTTTGGGAGCTCACGTGCAGGAGGTGAAAGCAAGGGCCTTCTGCGGCTGCTGCTCCTGAGCACCTGGTCTGCTCAAGCATTTGCAATCTCAGATCAAGGAGGATCAAGATTGGTAGCCATAGATCGACTTCTCCTCCATCAATCTGTCCGAGCCCTTTTGAAAGCTATCCAGGTGAGTGGCCGCCACCACCTCCTGTGGCAGCATATTCCAGACACCAATCATAAGAACATAAGAACGAGCCTGCTGGATCAGACCAGAGTCCATCCAGTCCAGCTCTCTGCTACTCGCAGTGGCCCACCAGGTGCCTTTGGGAGCTCACGTGCAGGAGGTGAAAGCAATGGCCTTCTGCGGCTGCTGCTGCTCCCGAGCACCTGGTCTGCTCAAGCATTTGCAATCTCAGATCACCTTGCGTGAAAAAATGTTTCCTTTTATGAGTCCTAATTCCCCCCCCCCCCCCAGCATTTTCAATGAACGCCCCCTGGTTCTAGTCTTGTGAGAAAGAGAGAAAAATGTCTGTGCACATTCTCCACCCCATGCATCATTTTATAGGCTTCCAGGTTCCCCGGCCGGCCAGCCACCGGAAGAGGCGGCCGAGGCGGGTGGACTTCCGCTGCCGCTGGAGGCTCGCCCTCTCCCCGCAGACACGAGGCGGCGCACCCGCCCGCCGGCCACATGGCGCAGCCTGAGCCCAGCCTCGGGCGGGGCGGCCAATGGGCGCCGCGGCCCTGGGAGCACCGCCGGCCAATGGGGAGCGGCGGGGTGGGCTGGGGCGGGGCGCGGGTGCACGTGCGGCGGCGCACGTGGCCGCGTGGCGCTTGCCCTGAGCCCGGCCGCGGGAAGGCCGGAGGGGGCCGGGAGGGCGGCGCCGGCGCAGATCCCAGCCGACAGCCGGCCGGGCGGAGCGTTTGGCGGAGCTGCGCGGTCCCAGTCTCGGCAGCGGGCTCCTGAGCGCGGGCAGAGCGCCCCGCGTTTCTCCCACCCACCCACAGGCACAGGAGGGCTCTCGTGAGAACGGTACGTTGCCGACGCGTGTCTGGGCTCCGAGTTGCGGTCACTTTTGGGTGGGGGGGGGGGCTGGTTTTGCAACCGAAGCTGTCGGCTGGGTTCCCCCATTTGGGGTGGGGGTCTTGAACCCGCTCCTGATCCCGCGTCGGTTTTGGGGGAGTGTTTGTGACGTCGGGGGAGGTTGTTGTCTTGGGGGGCGGGGGGCGTGCAGGGGGGGGGGTCCCCGGGGGTCGCCGCCCCTGGTTGACCCTTCCTCCGTGTCGCACCGGACAGCCTCCTGGTGGCTGGACAAGAGGAGCTTCCCCGTGTGATTTGGGAGGCGGCTACACCTGTTCCCAGGTGCGACACTCAGGTGTGTGGCCCGCTGGGACTGGGAGGGGGGGGGCGGTTTGCCTTGAAGGGTCTTTGCGCAGGTCTGCTCGGAGGTGAGGCGCCGTCTCCCCAGAGTCAAAAGCCGGGGGAAGGTGGGGCAGGGGGGGATCCTTGCCTCTCCAAACTCCCGAGCCCCAAAAGAGTTGGCCCCAAAAGATGCTGCGGGACTCGAACCGGCCTCTTCTGCTGCAGACGGAGGGAGTTGAGACTCTCCAAAGTTCCTGCCCGGAGAATCTTGTGGATCTCCAAGATCCTCCTGGACGGATTTCTTGAAATGCTCAACTCCCACCATATTCCTTACGATAGATTGGGTGGATATAAAATAGTGTGTGGGGGGTGTTGTTTATCATACATACGTGTGTGTGTGTGTGTTTATGTGTGAAAATGTATATATGTGTGTGTATATATGAAAATGTAATTATGTGTTTGTGTGCACATATCGTTGGCGTGTGTAACATACACATGCTCAATATATACACACAAGCACATAATTACATTTTCACCCTAAATTCATTGAGATCCGCCTCCTTGTGGCTTATATGGGTGGATCTGGCCAAATGTGACTTTCCCTGCCCCACTGTTGCAGCTTCAATTTTCCGGGATCTCCTTTGCGTGGACATTGGTGTTAAAGCACCGAATTAAACTGGGGTGTCGATCTGATGATACTAGATTCCGATCCGGTGGCATCTTAGCGAGCAATAAGGTTGCTGGGATAGGAGCTTTCAAGAGCCGAAAACCCCACTGTCTGCTGCTAGGTTTGTAGGGTTAAGAGTTTGTTACGTAGAAAGTTGGGCTGGGTGTCTTTCCTAGAAAGTTTGCCCCATAGACGTGTGCCCAATCTTGTGTCTGTTTACTTAAGAGTAAGCCTGTGGGTCTTAATTCTGATGAAGCGCGTAAGGGTTACCGGTCTTGTTGTGCATATCCACCTGTGTCAGGAGAGATCCTCCTGTGCAAATGTCCCATCGATCCGTCGCTGACCTTGAGAATGTTTACTCGGGAGTAAGCGGTGCTAGATTTTAAAAAGGATTTGCTCCCCCAAGTAAATGGGATTCTTCGGAAGTCCAGTTGAACGATGGTGGGAGTAAACGGGAACAAAGGTGAAGCTGTAAAGCTCACCCCACCTAAGCTCGGGGTAAGGAATTTAAATATGACTTTCAAAGTCTAATGTATAATAGTAGCCTTGACGGTCTAGTTTGGTCTGAACTTGTTGGAGCTTGTAAGCCAAGCAAGGTCAGTTGTGGTTAGCCCTTGGGTGGGAGACCACAGATTGGGGGGTGGAAGAAGGCTGTTGTATTTTGTATTTTGAAATTATGTTGTATTTTGAAATTATTAATAACCTATTTCCAAATTATTTATGTTCCTTGGTGAGGTTTAATTTCAGCCTCCCGATTGAATTGGATTTGCAGATATTCCAGGGCAGGGGATAAGGGACTGAAGTTTTGCCGAATGCTTTCGCGGCCGGAATGACTAGGGTGTTGTGGTTTTTCCGGATTGTGTGGCCGTGTTCCAGTAGCATTTTCTCCCGACGTTTCACCTGCAGATCTCCAGAAAATACTAGCCACAAATGCAGGCGAAACGTCGGGGGAAAGTGCTACCGGAGCACGGCCGCACAACCCGGAAAACCCACAACGCCCGACTGAACCTTTGTTTCTTCGGTGGGAGGTATTAGGTTTGGGAGGTGTCTGGTTGTGATGAGTGGATCTCACCTTCTGGAGAGGCAGGGAGATACATGAAGAACTTGAAGATGAAAGGGAGCGTTTGTGTGTGACAGCAGCTGGGGATGAAAGATTTGGGAGTTTCCTGCTCAAGGTCCCTTGGGACATCGAACAGGCAGGGATGTGGCGTGTCTCTGGGTCAGGTGCGCCCATGCAGGATTGCAGGTGTGTGCACCAAACAGCCCGCCAGGTGCATGCCGGTGGTGGAATTGGCATGTGGGTGCACGGACAAGCGCGTACTTGCTCGCCGTGTGGGTTTTGTAGAAGTCACGAGTGTCCGAACTACGTAATAGTCCTGGCAACTTGGACGCGACGTGTGTTTGTGGGTGCAGGTGCATGCAGATGAATGCAGACTCCGGAGTGCTTCAGCTGCGTGTGACTCCGGCTCGGGGGAAAACATCTGGGGTGCGTGGCCTGCTGTGATAGGGTGAAGCGCAAGTAAGTGCCGTGGAGTCGTGCGCTCCAGATTCCTGGCCCTTTGCGTTTATGCGCGTGGTTCGGGCACGTAGTGGAGCTGGGGGCAGAGAGGTGATTTCCCCGAGCCAGGAATTCCTTGTTGTTGTGACGGGGTGTGTGTGTGTGTGTGTGTGTGCGTGTGCTTCCCATGTGCTGAAGTGCGAGTACCAGGTGGCCCACGGTAAAATGAGCTTAGCTTCTTCCCTCTCTTTCTTCCCATCCAGAAGGATAAGTCGGGACAAACGAGGAACATTTTAAGCTTGTAATAGTCGCGTGGGAAGGGTTTCGTGACAAAACGCCATCTGCTTTGTACACGGGGCTCTTTTTACCCGACCCTCCTTCAAAGTTGCTCCCCGTGATATTTTCTCCCTCGCTTTATCTCGTCTTTACAGCAGGTGAAGCTATTGAAAGTTCTGGGGCTGTCGGTTAAATTCCCTGGGTACCTGGAAGGGCAGAAGGGAATTTGGTGGAATAGAAGAAGAAGAAGAAGAAGAAGAGTTTGGATTAATACCCCCATTTCTCTCCTGTGAGGAGACTCCAAGGGGCTTGCAAACTCCTTTCTTCCCACCCACCCCCCCCAATAACAAACTCCCTGGGATTTGGCAAGTGCCAATAACACAATCCAGTAATGAAGGAGTTAATTGTTGCATGCTAATTAGTTGGTGAGGTCAGAAGTCAGTGACCAGGCTGAGAGAGCTCCAAAGACCTAGGACTATCCCAAGATCACCCAGCTGGCATGTGTTAGAGCATAGGTGTCAAGCTCCCGGCCCTCCAGATGTTGTGGACTACAGTTCCCATCATTCCCTGCCAGCATCGTGCTGGCAGGGGATGATAGGAACTGTAGTCCATAACATCTGGAGGGCCGGGAGTTTGACACCTGTGTGTTAGAGTACACAGGCTAATCTAGTTCCTCAGATAAGCCTCCTCAGCTCAAGGGTCAGAGCCGGGAATCAAAACCTGGTTCTTCAGATTAGAGTGCACCTGCTCTTAACCACTATACAACTGCTGCTCCTTGTTCCTATGAAGGTGGGAACCTTGATTCAACAGCTGCGTTCAGTGTTCGAGTCCTTTAGAAAGGGCATCAGCGAAGACTGTGGAGCCTGGGTGAACAAGATAATTAGATTCAGGCCTGTTTGTAGATCTGCCTTTCCCACTGGCTCTCAAGACGGATTACCCAGAGTGTGTCTGGAGCAGGGGTCTGCAACCTGCGGCTCTCCAGATGTTCATGGCCATGCTGGCAGGGGGCTGATGGGATTTGTAGTCCATGCACACCTGGAGAGCCGCAGGTTGCAGACCCCTGGACTATCCACAGGAAGGGGACGTTCTGTAAGCTATGAAATACTGAATGGAACTCTGTGTACAGGGGAAGTCTACCTCTGAGCGTCGGAAGCTAGGAACGTGCTGTAACCCGTGATCAGATCCAGCAAGACCGCATTTGGCCCTTGCCCTCTGGCCTGAACGTAAAACAAGAAGGAACAGAGGTATTTAATGATCTGTTTGAACAGCTGGGGGGGAGAGGCACGCAGCAGCTGCTGGATCGTAGCACTGACTCAACGTCTTGGGAACCGTGGCGTCACGCCCTGCTTGTGTGTCTGTTCGGCCAGCCACAGCCTTTGAGCCTCGATTATGGGGTGTCTTGGGGTTAGCCCGGTGCTCAGAAGAGAAGGGCGCAGTTGGGGAAGCTTCGGGTGGGATCTCTGGTTTGTGTGTGTGTGAGATTGGTCCCCTCTCAATATTTGAATATTATTTTAATATTGTAAAGGTAAAGTTTCCCCTTCAGCCGTGACCGACCCTGGGGTACCACTGCGAGCAGTGATTTTATAGGCAAGTTTGCCATTGCTTTCCCCGGCTATTCTTTACCCCCTAGCTATGTGCTAGGTCAGGGGTCTGCAACCTGCGGCTCTCCAGACGTTCGTGGACTACAATTCCCATCAGCCCCTGCCAGCATGGCCAAGGATCTGTTGGGATTTGTAATCCATGAACATCTGGAGAGCCGCAGGTTGCAGACCCCTGTGCTAGGTACTCATTTACCGACTAAGAAATGGATGGACGGCTGAGCTGACCATGAGCCAGCTGCCAGGATATCTGACCCACAGGGGGCTCGAACTCCTGACCGTGCGAGTGGCAGCGCAAGCACTTAACCACTACGCCACGCGGCTCCTTTTTAATATTGTACTAATAGTTATATTTTTAATGGTTTTAACTGTACAGCTATATACAGTTGTGAACAACTGATTTTATGTTGTGACCCGGCCTGAGCTCTGCGGGGATAGGGCGGGATATAAGTCCAATAAAATCAATAAACTCTGTGATGGGGTGGGTGGGAGCCGTTCCGCCTTTCTTTCACCCCTTGGTTCTGCAGTAAGTGTTGGTCAGTGCATCCGGATGGTGGATAGGATCTCTTTGTTTAGGGGCACCTGAGCTTGAAAAAAGCAATCTGCTTCTTCTTTGCGGAATATTTGGAACTGTTTGTGTTGCTCTGGAATAGCTGCAAAAGTTATCAGGATGTAGGGCATCATAAACTGGAATTTTTGGGTGGCTTTCAGTAAAGAGAGAATGAGAAGGTAAAGTTGGTTGGTCGTTCAGAATATAAGGTTAGGTCAGAGGTCGGCAACCTGCGGCTCTCCAGAGGTTCATGGACTACAAATCCCATCAGCCCCTGCCAGCATGGCCAATTGGCTGATGGGATTTGTAGTTCATGAACCTCTGGAGAGCCGCAGGTTGCCGACCCCTGGATTAGGTGAAGAATTTGGCAGTGGGGTTAATTGAGTTAGGTAGAAGGCATAGGATTTGTGTTTTGCATCACAATGTTTGTTTAGGCGGGCGTTAGTTACGTAATCCTGTAAGCGTAATTGTGGTGATTTATTTTTGTTCCTTTTTTTAAAAAAAACTTTAAATGTTCCCATGGCAGAGTTAGGCTTTGTTTCCTAAGCAAATAGAGTAATCTTCCAGCCATTACAAGACCCTTTCCCGCAACAGCTCAGCATGGTCCAACTGAGAGCCAGCGTGGCGTAGTGGTTAAGAGCAGGCGCGCTCTATTCTGGAGAGCCGGGTTTGATTCCCCGCTCTGCCACTTGAGCTGTGGAGGCTTATCTGGGGAACCAGATTAGCTTGTGCACTCCCAACACATGCCAGCTGGGTGCCCTTGGGCTAGTCACAGTTCTCAGAACTCTCTCAGCCCCACCTGCCTCACAAGGTGTCCGTTGTTGGGGGGTGGGGGAGGGAAAGGAGATTGTAGGCTGCCTTGAGTCTCTGTACAGGAGAGAAATCGGGGATATAAATCTATCACCGCTTCCACCATATCAGGAAAGCAAGCCTGGGAGAGCCACGCTTGTTTCAGTAAAACCTGGGTTCTTTTCTCCAATAACTCCTACCAGCTGAGGTCTCAACGATTTTTTCTTGAAAAACAGAAATAAAAGAAATAAAACTTAAATGCACTGAGGTTGCTCAACTGGTTACATTCCTTTTGGTTCTTTGTCCCCATTCCGGTAACCCATGGCCCAGAGATTCTTAAGATGGAATCCCAAAACCTTTGTTTTCCCCTTCTTAGGAAAACTCTGTTCAGGCCACGAGGTAACTTAGGCCTTTGAAGTTTCATCTTGGCACCTTTGTATGGCTTCCTGTCCTCCCTTCAGGAGATCAAAAGGCAAAGATGCTTTTCACAGTCACGTGTGACTTTGCTAGTTTTATAGTACTATTCCATCACAAAATCCAACTCTTCTTCTTTGACAACGGATGCAGCAGTCAGCCTCTTAACCGTTTTGGCACCCGGCCGTCCTTGTTTTTGAAAGAGAGTTCCCAGTTCTTGTGTTGAGGCATGTCGGCGCAACACCTGTTGAAACCACAGAAGTGGCTGGGATTCCAGTGCATCATGGGAGATAAGATAGCCCAGTTGATTTTAATCGGGAACATTTGTAATACCAGTCATAAGACCAGGGATTTTTAGTAGCTTCCTGAAGAGGAGGAGGAGGAGGAGTTTCGATTTATACCTCACCTTTCTGTCCTGCAAGGAGGCTGAAAGCGGCGTACAAAACTCCTTTTTCCTTCCCTCTCCCCACAACAGACACCTTGTGAGGCAGGTGGGGCTGAGAGAGTTCGGAGAGAACTGTGATCAGGCCAAGGTCAGCCAGCAGGCTTCACGTGGAGGAGCAGGGAAACAAATCCAGCTCACCAGATAAAGAGGCCGCTGCTCATGTGTGTCTTGATACCTGCCATGTTTCTAGGAAGTGGGTGGGGCCAGGTGAGGCTGGAGATTTGTTTGGCTGTATGGATTTTTTTTTTAAAAGAAAGCCTCCAGCACTGCCTTGTGACTGGGGAATTCAGAGTAGCCTGTGCACACCCACACACGCCAGCTGGGTGACCTTGGGCTAGTCACAGCTCTTCTGAGCTCTCTCAGCCCCACCCACCTCACAGGGTGTTTGTTGTGAGGCGGGAAGGGCAAGGAGATTGTAAGCCCCTTTGAGTCTCCTGCAGGAGAGAAAGGGGGGATATAAATCCAAACTCTTCTTCTTCTTCTATATCCCCCCTTTCTCTCCTGTAGGAGACTCAAAGGGGCTTGCCCTCCCCCCCTCTCACAACAAACACCCTGTGAGGTAGGTGGGGCTGAGAGAGCTCCGAGAAGCTGTGACTAGCCCAAGGTCACCCAGCTGGCGTGTGTGGGAGTGCCCAGGCTAATCTAAATTCCCCAGATAAGCCTCCACAGCTCAGGCTGCAGAGCTGGGAATCAAACCCGGTTCCTCCAGATTAGATACATGAGTTCTTAACCTCCTACGCCACTGCTGCTCCACTCCACTGAAGGTAAACGTTGCCGCCATTTTGTTTCTGTGCCTGTCAGAATTCCAGAGGTGCCCACAGAGTCCGTAACGTCGGGGGTCCGTGGCGTAGCCAGCTACTGAGTCCGTCTTGCTCTTTTTTTCCAGGTTGTGAGTCTTTCTGAGGACCATGGAGTCCTTCGCCAGCGTTTCCTCCCGCGAGTCTCTCTATTCCGTCGACAGCGCCACCAGCGAGGAAGACGAGGACGAATCCTGCTTGGAGGTCTTCCTTTCCGACAGCAGCAGCGATGCGGAGAAGGCGGTGGCAAGGCCCCTGCAGAGCCGGCAGGACGGTTACCGGGACGGGCAGAGCTTTCGCTGCGCCTTGAAATCCAAGCGGACTCATTCAGGTGTTCTTTGTCAAGGCCACAAGCCCCACGCCCGGAAGCCGCTTGGCTTGTTCGCTTCGGCCCGGCTGTGCCCTGCGGGGCACTGTTGCCCTTATCCTGCGGCACGGGAAGAGTCCTACTGCGCCCGCTTGAGGGACGCGGAGGGCGGGTTGCCCAGGAAGGCAGCGAGCCAGAGGAGGGTGGAGAACGGCGGGCGCAAACGGCCCAGCAGTGCCGTGAAAGGGGGCCAGACCCCAGAACGTGTCGTGCAGCCCACCCTGGCTGGCATCAAAAGGCATCGGATCAAGGGCTTGGATGCCGGAGAGGATCCGTGCTCTCTCGATTGGACTGAAGGGGATCAGCTGTTTGCTCAAAAGGTGAGTTTGCCAGGATATCGTGGGTCAGGGTGTAAAAGTTCTGGAAATTTTGAAGTTGCATGGAGGGGGAAAAGTTTTGGGTGGGGGCGGGGCTGGAAATGGCGCCTGGGGCAACGCTCCGGCTGCCCCGTGCCCAGAGGTGGGATCCAGCAGGTTCTCACAGGTTCCCGAGTGTAGGTTACTAATTATTTGTGTGTGCCGAGAAGTTATTTATCTTTAAACAAAAAACTTATATGTCTACGGTAAGAATTGCACAATGCAGTATTTTTACATTGACGTTTCTTATGTAGATATTATCTATGGATTTGCCAAAGCTTTCGTAACTGATTAGGTGTAGTTGATCCCAGCCATTTTTACTAGAACCAGCGTGGTGTGGTGGTTAAGAGCAGGTGGATTCTAATCCGGAGTACCGGGTTTGGTTCCCTACTCCTCCACCTGAGTGGCAGGGGCTTATCTGGGGAACCAGATGTGTTTCCGCACTCCTACATTCCTGCTGGGTGACGTTGGGTTAGTCACAGTCCTCTCAGAACTCTCTCAACCTCACAAGGTGTCTGTTGTGGGGAGAGGAAGGGAAAGGAGTTTGTCAGCCGCCTTGAGTCTCCTTACAGGAGAGAAAGATGGTGTATAAATCCAAACTCCTCCTCCTCTTCTTCTTCTTGGGCTAGTCACAGTTCTCTCTGAACTCTCTCAGCCCCACCTGCCTCACAAGGTGTCTGTTGTGGGGAGAGGAAGGGAAAGGAGTTTGTCAGCCCCCTTGAGTCTCCTTACAGGAGAGAAAGATATGGGTATAAATCCAAACGCCTCTTCTTCTTAAGACAGAGTTGTTGCCCTTCATCCTGATTTGTACCTGGAGATCTGAGATGGAGGATCCCTTCCGGTGCATTCTCAGGGTGTTAGGAGCAACTGTGGGCACCCTCTGTCACGTGGAGTTGTGCCAACTTCCATGGCTGCCGTCGGGCTCACACGTTGGCCCTGCCCCCCCCAAAGCTGGATTTCTTCTTCGAGTCCCCAGATTTATCCCTGCGTTGCTGCGATTATTGCACGTGTATATTTTGGCCTCCGGCTCGTGAGTCTGCCCGTCTGCGTGCTCAACTGAATCTTGCCTCTTTGTCCTCTCTTCGCAGTGCCGGGAGCTTCACGGCTTCATCCTTCCTCTCCGAGAGCTTCTTGGCCGGCTGAAGATGGGCCGCTTCGACAGAGGTGAGGACCAGGAAGTGGGCTAGATCGGGGCGGGGCAGGCATCTCCTCCATCCTTCCCCTCCTTTCTTGTACCCGGGTGCGGCACCTTTATAAACAGGCAGGATCTGCTGCAGTCTGGAGTTTGAATTGTTGCATTTTGTTGTTGGTTTGTGATGGGGGCCATTGCTTTCACACCCTGCCGGTGAGCTCCCAAAGGCACCTGGTGGGCCACTGCAAGTAGCAGAGAGCTGGACTAGATGGACTCTGGTCTGATCCAGCTGGCTTGTTCTTATGTTCTTATGGGGGGAGGCCCAGGATATGACATGAGCAGAAGGGAGAAATGGTTGGACCAGTTTTTAAAATGAGTGTAGGAGGGAGAAGAGGAGGAGGAGTTTGGATTTATAGAAGAGAAGAAGAAGAGTTTGGATTTATATCCCCGCTTTCTCTCCTGCAGGAGACTCAAAGGGGCTTACAATCTCCTTGCACTTCCCCCCTCACAACAAACACCCTGTGAGGTAGGTGGGGCTGAGAGAGCTCCGAGAAGCTGTGACTAGCCCAAGGTCACCCAGCTGGCGTGTGTGGGAGTGCACAGGCTAACCTGAATTCCCCAGATAAGCCTCCACAGCTCAGGCGGTTCCTCCAGATTAGATTCCTCCAGAACCCGGTTCCTCCAGATTAGATACACGAGCTCTTAACCTCCTACGCCACTGCTGCTCCCCACCTCTCTCTCCTTTAAGGAGACTCAAGGTGGCTTACAAGCTCCTTTCCCTTCCTCTCCACACAACAGAGGTAGGTGGGGCTGAGAGAGTTGCGAAGAGCTCTGACTAGCCCAAGGCCACCCAGCAGGAACGTAGGAGTGCAGAAACACACCTGGTTCACCAGGTAGTCTTCTGCCACTCAGGTGGTGGAGTGGGAAATCAAACCTAGTAAGGAGACTCAAAGGGCTTACAAACTCCTTTCCCTTCCCCCCTCACAACAAACACCCTGTGAGGTGGGTGGGGCTCAGAGAGTTCCGAAGAACTGTGACTAGCCCAGGGTCACCTAGCTGGCATGAGTTTGGAGTTCACAAGCGAATCTGGTTCACCAGATAGCCTTCACAGCTCAAGTGGCAGAGTGGGGAATAAAACCCAGTTCTCCAGATTAAGAGTTCACCTGCTCTTCACCACTACACCACACTGGTACTAAAGAGATGGCCCTAAAAGTAAAAATGTAATAAGCATCAGCATAAAAACTGCAAAATTAAAAGCCATGAACAAAGAACTGGTTGTTGTGGACTTTCTGGGCGGTGTGGCCGTGGTCTGGTAGATCTTGTTCCTAACGTTTCGCCTGCATAGACAACACATACCCCACTAAACATTCCCTTCTCACTGGACACAGCGTGTAACAGACTTCTCTCTGTGATACACCTCTGAAGATGCCAGCCACAGATGCAGGCGAAACGTTAGGGACAAGATCCACCAGACCACGGCCACACAGCCCGGAAAACCCACCAACCACAACCAGTTGAGTCTGGCCGTGAAAGCCTTCGGCAAAACATCTTTTAAAATTCTGCCAGCCAACAAATTGCTACGACCGTCCGTCGGGAGCGGCAACAGGTTCAGGATGACAAATAAAGACAGTTTGCCAGGTTGGTCTGCAGTAAAAAAACCTACATTCAATCCCAGTAGCTTGGGGTTTGCACTCCCTTCACCAAATAGTAACCGGTTGGAGCTTAGATAGAACAAGGCAACAGGCGTTAGCGGACATGGGTCCCCCGATGGAGCAGTGGTGTGGTGGTTTGGGAGGACGGGACAGGCTACATTTGGTGCCACCTGAGTTTCATGGAGGGAGGAGTTCCAAGGGCTCAGTGCCCTGGCAGGCAGGACACCCTGAGCCAGTCAATAATACAACAACCTTTATTAGGCATATTAAAATAGGCTCCAGAGCATTACAGACATTTCTGAAGTACAAATCAAAAGTACATTCAAAACACAGACAGATAAACTGTATCTAGCATTGGACGTTACTTAGAAAGTTCTGTCACTTGTAAAAGAAATTTTGCTACTTTTCCCAAGAGCCTCTGTGTTATTTAACAAAAGCTCCACAACAGAGTTGTCAGAGTCAGATTTGTCTAAGACCCGCCCAGGAGAGAAATTCCTAATACCCACATATCTCGGACAGTCAAGTATAATGTGAGCAAGAGTCTCCACTTGGTTTTTACAGTGTGGACAGACCCGATCCTGGAGAGGGATAGATAGGTAGCGACCCTTTGTAATGGCCGATGGGAAAGTATTGCATCTGGCCCTTGTAATAATCCATCTCTGTTGGGGTTCAGTTAATAGTTCGAGATATTTGGCTATGTGCCCCTGTTCTGGTACTATTCCGACACAAAGGGGTGAGCATGATTTATTTGCTTGGCCCAACAAGATATGGTATTCCTGTTCTAGAAGACTGCTTTTTAAGGTTTGCAGAATCTCTCTGGGTGACAGCATACAGAGGTCTTCAAGTATTAAACCTAGAGAGTGGATTTTTGATTTAAGAAGTTGATACCATTTGGAGGCAAATAGGTCTGGGCGCACAATATATGTTAAACTGCGCTCATCAGAGTTAAAACATAGTTTGATCCCATACTTGAATGTATTCAGCCACGCTCTTGTTTCAAGTAGGCTCTGACCAGTTTCTAAGCATAGTACAGCATATGGTACAGAGTGTGGTACCCCCCTGAGCCCGTCTTTGAAGACGGTCTTGACTGGTGGGGGCTTTCTTGGGTAGGCAATAGCCGAGTAAACCAGGCGAGCTGCCCAAAATATTCCACGTGCATCGTCGGAGCAGGTCAGGGTCTCCGTGAAAACCTGGCCGAGAAGAAGGAAGGAGAGGACAGAGAGAAAATTACAGGGCTCCTCTTTGTCCCTCGTGCAGGGGCTGGCGGGTTGCATTATCATTCTCTTTCCTCCCATTCAAGACTTTGGAGCCGTTCGCGTCACCGTCTTTCCCCTCGGGGGCTTTCGCAGCCATTGAGGGAAGCTCCATTCAGAGCGCTCCGTGCCCCGTCTTCCTCGCTGGCTGGGCTGGGCTCATTCATGCGGGGCATGTGCAGGCATGCGCCTCTCCCCGCCGCACGTGTCCGGCTGCCTGCTCCGAGGCACGCCTTCGGTCGGCTCCTGTCAGCGAGCGGCTGACTCAGCCGCAGCTGCTGCCCTTGAGGAAGGGCTGCGTCACACTCCCTCCTTGCCGAGATCTGGAGCAGCCGAGCCCTGAACCTGCCGATTCCCTCGGTGCGTGGGAGCGTGCGGGGGCTGCCTGTCTCGCACGGCCCCCTGCCTGGCATGATCGGGTGGCTCAGACAGTGCTGGGTTTTGGGGTCCCCTGAGCCTCCAGGAAGCGTGGAGGGGAGCTAATACGGGTCAACAAATTCAGGGTTGAAACGGTTTCCAAGCCCCTTTGGAAGCCATCTTGGAGCTTGTTGCTAGGAAACCGGAGTGAGGCCTAGTAATTTAGGTGAGATTTTTAAAAAGAATGAAGCAGAGCCTCCTTGGACCGAGGCAGTGTATCTAGGGCAGAGTAATCCCTGTCAGGAAAACTGCTGGTGGCCACAGTTAACACACGAAGCTGCCTCATACGTGGTCTGTCAGGATCAGAATTGTGTACTCAAGACTGGCAGCTGATCTCCAGGTTTCAGGCAGAAAAGGGCCTTTCCCTCACCCAAACCTCTTTAGCCAGAGTGGTGTAGTGGTTAAGAGCGGGTGCACTCTAATCTGGAGAACCGGGTTTGATTCCCCGCTCTGCCGCTTGAGCTGTGGAGGCTTGTCTGGTGAACCAGATTACCTTGTGCACTCCAAGAGCCCTTTGGGGATTGAACGGTATAGAAATCCCATAAATAAATAAATAAACAAACAAACAAACAAACAAACACATGGGTGACCTTGGGCTAGTCACAGTTCGTTTGTTCTTTCTTTCTTTCTTTCTTTCTTTCTTTCTTTCTTTCTTTCTTTCTTTCTTTCTTTCTTTCTTTCTTTCTTTCTTTCTTTCTTTCTTTCTTTCTTTCTTTCTTTCTTTCTTTCTTTCTTCTTATATACCGCCCAACCCCCGAGGGCTCTGGGCGGTGAACGACATAACTTTCGAATACAGATAAATATAAAATCAAATATAAGTTAATCTCTAAATAATATAAATTAAAATGCAGCAATTAATACATAACATAACAATGGTTTGGAGCTCTCTCAGCCCCACCTACCTCACAGGGTGTTTGTTGTGGGGGAGGGGGAAAGGAAAGGAGATGGTCAGCCCCTTTGAGTCCCCTTACAGGAGAGAAAGGAGGGATATCAATCCAAACTCTTCTTCTTTAGTAGAGATGCTGGGAATCGAACCGGAGACTTTGTGTATGTAAAGCGGCTGCTCTACCCCTGAGCCACGGCCCCTTCCCACATCTGTTGCCATGACAGCAGATGTACCTGGGACCAAACTGCTAGTCACTGATGAGCTCTCTCTGGCTCTGTGAACATTCCAGGTGTTCCTTCCACCTGTGGGTTTCCTGGCTGGCACATGGGGTGGCTCTGGAGGGCCTTGGGTTTGATCCAGCCGTTCGCTCTGCAAAGAGCCCTTCCCTCAGCACGGGGCTAGCCTAGAAGGAGCTTTCTTCAGTCCAGGGAGGCGGGAGTTCATGCGTGGAGTTGCGTGGGAGGTTCAGAATCTCAGGTTGCAAAATCTTGGCGGCTTCCCAGGAAAGAATCCCATATATTATTACATGCTTGGGATTCTTGGTTTTTGGCATGTCGTGGTTAAGAGCCAGGGGACTCTAATCTGGAGAACCGGGTTTGATTCCCCACTCCTCCACACGAGTGGCGGACTCTTGTCTGGTGAACTGGATTTGTCTCCCCGCTCCTGCACGTGAAGCCTGCTGGGTGACCGTGGGCCGGTCACAGTCCTCTCAGAACTCTCTCAGCCCATCCTGCCTCGCAAGGTGTCTGTTGTGGGGATAGGAATGGAATGGAGTTTGTAGACCCTTTTGAGTTTCCTTGCAGGAGGAAAAGGGGGATATAAATCCAAACTCTTCTCCTCCTCCTTTATTTTGTTTTTAAAAACATCTGCTAGCCACTTTTCTGCCTATGGAGTTCGCGATGGAAATAAAACGCACAAAGCGTATATAAAATAAAAACGTGTATACAGAAATAAAAGTACATAAAAACATATGAAACCGAAATTTATAATATCAGCTTCTCATTTCTCTCAAAGATGGAAAGTCAGGGGTGTAAGTGTGTGAGAGAGAGAGAGAGAGAGAGAGAGAGAGAGAGAGAGAGAGAGACCCACACACACACACCATCCCCCCCCACACACACACACACCCCACACACACACACGGGGAGAGTGTTCCATAATTGTGGGGCTACCACTGAAAAGGCCCTGTCTCGTTTACCCGCCAACTGAGCTGTGATTGGTGGAACAGTTAGGGCAATGGTGGCAAATCTTTGGCACTCCAGATGTTATGGACTACAATTCCCATCAGCCCCTGCCAGCATGGCCAATTGGGAATTGTAGTCCATGAGCTTCTCCTTGTGATTGTGTTGTGACAGTGGTGGGCTGCTTGACCAACTGATGCATATGGAAAATGTGAACTCCTCTAAGAAATAGCCCAGGGGGGGCAACCTGTGGTGCTCCAGATGTTCATGGACTACATTTCCCATCAGTCCTCCAATTTACTCAATTGGCCGTGCTGGCGGGGGCTGATAGGAATTGTAGTCCATGAACATCTGGAGCACCATAGGTTGGGCCCCCCTAGAATAGACCGACTTGGCTTTGGGTGGGCTTTAGAAGGGTCTGAAGGATCCCCACAGTTTTGCCGTGAGCCGTCTCCCTTACATTGTGTTGGTCGTGGATTGTGGGACATCGGCAGGAGTGACTTAATTTGTCTCTTCTCTTTAGGACTCAGCACCTTCCAGCGGAGCGTGGCCATGGATCGGATCCAGAGGATAGTCGGTGTCCTTCAGAAACCAGGAATGGGGTGAGAATCTTAACTGCTGAGGACCGTCTGTCGGGAATGCTTTGATTGTGCGTTCCTGCATTGCAGGGGGTTGGACTCGATGGCCCTTCTGGTCTCTTCCAGCTCTATGATTCTATGACTAGCCATGGGCTTAGCCAAAGCGACAGCCCAGAATTGGCTCATTTTTTAGGGGGTGGGGAGGAATGCCCGCGCACTCCCATCTCCTTGTTAGAGTAGTCCTTCTGTCCAAGGCATCCGGTTGCCAGTTTCCAGGCGAGGCCTGGTGGTCTCCCAGAATAAAAACTAATTTCCAGACGACAGGGCTCAGTTACCCAGGAGAAAATGGCTGCTTTGGAGGGTGAACTCTGGCATTATACCCTGCTAAGTCCAGACTCCACCCCTAAATCTCCTGGAAAATCCCAACCTGGGCTTGTCAGACCTGGGTTGTGTTCGTATTTTCTGGTTTGATAGGAAAAGCATTCTAGTCTCCAAAGGAGGAGAGCCCAAGCTGTATGGATCGTAGCCTCAGGAGGCTTCGGAGAGTCACGGGAGTGGGGGGAGGGGGTCTAGCCCTTTCCTCATGACCACATCCAGTTCTCTGGAACTGTAGAAAGCAATGTGATGGAATGGCATGAGGCATCTAATAAGCAATGTAATAGAGCTAGGATTACAAGAATTAGAAAAGTGGCAAAAAAAAGTTTCAGACATCCTATGTCCACACAACCCCACCCAGCCTTTTTAAATTAGGTCCCTTCGGCCCTGCAAACTGCTAATTCTGTCCTAGCCAATTGCATAGAGAATGCCCATTTGGAAAGATTTATTAGAAGATTTTTTCATCTCAACTCATTTATCTTACATAGAGATTTTACACTTGAAGAGCAGCAGTGGCGTAGTGGCTAAGAGCAGGTGCACTCTGATCTGGAGGAACCAGGTTTGATTCCCAGCTCTGCCGCTTGAGCTGTGGAGGCTTCTCTGGGGAATTCAGATTAGCCTGTGCACTCCCACCCACGCCAGCTGGGTGACCTGGGGCTAGTCACAGCTTCTCGGAGCTCTCTCAGCCCCACCCACCTCACAGGGTGTTTGTTGTGAGGGGGGAAGGGCAAGGAGATTGTAAGCCCCTTTGAGTCTCCTGCAGGAGAGAAAGGGGGGATATAAATCCAAACTCTTCTTCTTCAATGGAGGGTTTTTTTTAAAGAGAGGCTGAATGGCCATCCGTCAGGAGAGTGTTGATTATGTGTTCCTGAATAGTAGGGGGCTGGACTGGATGACCCCCTGGGGTCTCTTCCAACTCTATGATTCTCTGAAGGACACGTGATGGGTTTCACACCAACCTGAATGCTGATTGGAGAGGCAGGACAAGGGATTGATGGGGCCCAGCCCCACTGTGGCTTCGGGCCTTGCTCGCATGGCCCATGGAGAACCAGCGGCTCTTTCAGAGGTCACCTGCTCCCTGCTTACCCTGCCTTTTCATTTCTCTCTTCTCTCAGGGAGCGCTACCTGGGCACCTTGTTGCAAGTAGAACGGATGCTGAAAGTGTGGTTCCCTCAAATTGCCTTGAAGAGCTCGCACACTGATCATGACGCGGAGTCCGAGGACAAGTCTGAAACATCCGAGGTGAGACGTCCGAGGTGCCCCCTTCCTCTAATTCTGAAGTCCCTTGGCACAGGGGGCACATCTAGGAAGCTATTTTTGTCTTGGACTCTTTCCCCCTGGGGGGAGACGGGATGGTGTGTTAAGAACATAAGAAAGAGCCTGCTGGATCAGACCAGAGTCCATCTAGTCCAGCTCTCTGCTACTCGCAGTGGCCCACCAGGTGCCTTTGGGAGCTCACGCGCAGGAGGTGAAAGCAATGGCCTGCTGCTGCTGCTCCCGAGCACCTGGTCTGCTCAGGCATTTGCAATCTCAGATCAAGGAGGATCAAGATTGGTAGCCAGAGATCGACTTCTCCTCCATAAATCTATCCAAGCCCCTTTTAAAGCTATTCAGGTTAGTGGCCATCACCACCTCCTGTGGCAGCATATTCCAAACACCAATCACACGTTGCGTGAAGAAGTGTTTCCTTTTATTAGTCCTAATTCTTCCCCCCCAGCATTTTCAATGGATGCCCCCTGGTTCTAGTATTGTGAGAAAGAGAGAAAAATTTCTCTCTGTCGACATTTTGTACCCCATGCATAATTTTATAGACTTCAATCATATTTATAGACTTTGATCATATGCGTTGTGGGTTTCATTGCTTCCCCCTGATGAAAAACCTTTCATTGTGGGGTGGAACAGTTTGTCATCCCCCCACCCAGCCCGCTGCATTCTATGCAAGATAAATTCTTGTGTTAAATTTTGTGTCTGTTGGTCTAGTGATGCACACAGCAGGCCACCTAGTAAGTGTTTTGGGTGTGTGTCCCTTGCAAATGTGTAGTTCTAGAGGGGAGCTGTGGTGTAGTGGTTAAGAGCAGGTGGATTCTAATCTGGTGAACCAGGTTTGATTCCCCACTCCTCCACCTGAGCGCCAGAGGCTTATCTGGTGAACCAGATGTGTTTCCGCACTCCTACATTCCTGCTGGGTGACCTTGGGCTGGTCACAGTTCTCTGTGAACTCTACCTGCCTCACAAGGTGTCTGTTGTGGGGAGAGAGAGAGAGAGAGAGAGAGAGAGAGAGAGAGAGAGAGAGAGAGAGAGAGAGAGAGAGAGAGAGAGAGAGAGAGAGAGATAGATAGATAGATAGATAGATAGATAGATAGATAGATAGATAGATAGATAGATAGATAGATAGATAGATAGATAGAGGGAAAGGAGTTTGTAAGCCGGCTTAAGTCTCCTTACAGGAGAGAAAGATGGGGTATTAAACAAACTCCTCTTTTTGGTCTGCAGTGGGATAGCTGATTGGAGTCCTGTAGCGCCGTTAGAGACCCAACAAGATTTTCGGGTATGAGCTGAGGTGTCTGACGAAAGGTCCTTTGACACTTGACAGATTGTGTCACTGAAATCCGGTTTGCCTCTAAGCAGTTGCTGTACTCAAGTCTAGTTGTTAAAAATATATATGGCTGAAAGTTTCACATAGAATCTCCCCAAGGCTCATCCATAGCTGTGATTTGGCCTGTTGCGCCACGCACAGAGTTCTGTAAATCTGAGTGCCTTAGAAGGCATCTTCCCTCATGATTGAAGAATATATAATATGAAATGGTTTACAAAATTATATTGCAATAAGTTAATCTGCAAAAAAGTTGTATTACAAAATAAATTATATACCTTTATTAAGGGAAAAATAAACATGGATTCAGTTACTTAGCAGGGGAAGTCCAAAGCAATAAGTATTGGGCAGTTACATCACAACAAAAGGGATAAAATCATGATTATGGGATATTGAAAGGGCCTAGATAAGAAAAGAAATTTATTTAAATTAAAATATGAAGGACATATAGCATTATGAAACACAAGGTATATTTGTAGGTTAAATATTAAAAATATGGAATGAAAAATAAGGTAGTATAGTATAGATATTTAAGTTTATTAAAGAATAAATTACCAAAGAATAGTGAAGTAACTGAATTGATTTAGATGTATTGAATTATGTGTTATTGTTATGGGTAGTTGGGGTAGGATAGATTATGTTTGGGTAACTGTAAATGTGGGTCATTTGTTACATGTTAATATTTGTTGATGTCTTATGTATTTCAATGGTTTCATGTATGTTTTATGTTCAATGTGTTTTTTAAAGAAGGAAATTAATAAAAAGTATTATGGGGAAAAAAAGAAGGCGTCTTCCCTCGTTGCCCCATCTGACGCCACCTTCTTCTCTTCCTCCCTTCTAGAAATCTTCGTCGACGGAGACTGCCCTTCCGAGGATGGTGGCTCCCAGCGACAGTCGCGCACAGAACCCCTCCACGGAAAATCTCCACCAGACCCATCTCACGGACTCGGTCTCCTCTGACAGCAAAGCCGGAACTTTCGGGGGGGAGCCGGCCCCCTTGCTGGCCGACTGGCCCGCCATGAACCTAACCTGGATTCACACTTCGCCTATTTCGAACCCCCCCTTGGGTTACGTGAACTCTGCCTTCGGGCAGGCCCTGTTGGGCCCAGCCCCCCCGAGCACCTACGGCATAGTCCTCTTTCTCCATAACGGCCTGGCCGCGCCCGGCACCTGCGACTGCTCCACTCCTGTGAGTCCGGCTCTTCCTGCTCCAATCTGTTTCCGTTCTAGCCAGCTTCTTCCCAGCTCCGGAGAGCCCCCGCGGTGTCAGAGCCTCCCAGGTGCCACGCAAGGGGGTGCCAGCCTGCCACGTGGATCCTTCGCTTGCCACTCCAAGTCTCTGCCATGTTTACCGATGTCCGGTGAGAAACTGACGGCTGGCGAGAGGCTGAGTCACTGCGGCAACTTTTGATAACCGTGTTTCCCCGAATGTGAATGTCTCCACCACTTCTGTTGCTTTTTTTAAAAAATGGAAGCACGTGCTTCGTTTTTTCTCCCCCCCCCTTTTTTTAACTTAAAAAGTTTAATGCGCGTATGGCAGAGGTGGCGTTGCCATCCGAGGTAAAGGGTCAGTTTCAATAAAAAGACCTTGTTGTGATTGACGGAATCACGTTGCGTGGCATCGTTTTGTCTGCTTCGTTTGCCTGGGTTTGGTTTTTAAAACTTGATGGCTTGTGGGTTTTAGGTGAATAATTTATATCAACGGTTCTTTGTATCAAAATATTACAACAACACAAGACTTTATTGGCATATAAAACAGGACAAAATTTTAAAACAAAACAAGGTTAAGAAATACAGTTAAAATTACTAATTTCCAGTATAAAATTTGCAACAGTTTCACAAAAGAGCACATCAGAGCTGTTCAGGAGATTGGGTATCTTATAACACTCATGCCACTGAGAACATTGCAAGAAAATGGAATTCATGTATTTCATGCGTATCTTATTGTATTTAGGGCATAGAAACAAAGAACGGTCAAGTGTTTCAACCGTAGTCATATCACATGAACAAGCTCTTTTAGAACGTTCCATATTCTTAAATCTTCCCTCCAGCAGAGCTCTAGAGTAGAAGCTGTCTCTAAGCCCCTTTGTCCTAGTTTTGGTAGACCTGTCTCGTCTGCTGGATGGTAACAGTTGAAAAAGAGAGCGTGCCGGATGAGACGGGTCTCTCAGAATATTTTGGGCTTTCTTTAGGCTTCGGGAGTTATAGAGTTCTTCCAAGGAGGGGAGAGGGCAGCCGATAATCCTCTGTGCAGTAGTGATCACCCTTTGGAGCGCCTTCCTATCCACCACTGTGCAACTGGAGAACCATACACAGGTGCAGTAGGTGAAGACACTCTCTATAGCACAGCGGTAAAAGGACACCAGGAGTAAAACTACAAAGAGAATCAGCAGTCATAAAACAATCAGCAAAACATGCCTGAGATGTCAGGCCAAGTATAGTTTGAAAGTGAAAGCATTTCATTTGCTTTCTGCCGTGTCAGTCAAGACGAGCACGTCCCCTCCAGTGGGCGGAGTGTGCCAGAGTCCTGGGGCCATCACTTGCAAGGCACTGCTTCCTGTTGAAATTGTTAATTGGGCAGAAAAGACTGGTGGAGCCAGAGCTGGGGGGGATGGCCTGTTATGGCTTTAGATGTGTGTCACACTATTGCTGTGAATCCTTCCCGCCCCCAAAGCATACCCATACTTTTGCTTGCCCTCTTTTGAAGAAGCAGTTGTTAGGTTTTATCATAATCTTGTTAACTGGAAACCAATGCTTATCTTGCTCCCTAAGGCATGGGACTGCCATAGTTTGTCAAGTGCAATGTGCAACTACTTGATAAACCACGCTACCCACCCCTGGAAGTAGGGGTAGGTAGCGTGGTGGCCAAGTTTGCAGATGATACCAAATTATGTAGGGTGGTGAGAACCGCAAAGGATTGCGAAGAGCTCCAAGCGGACCTTGATAAATTAGGTGAGTGGGCTAAGAAATGGCAGATGCAGTTCAGTGTAGCAAAATGTAAAGTGATGCACATAGGGGCAAAAAATCCAAACTTCACATACACGCTACAGGGGTCAGTGCTATCAGTCACAGACCAGGAAAGGGATTTGGGCGTCTTAGTTGATAGTTCCATGGGAATGTCAACTCAATGCATGGCAGCTGTGAAAAAGGCAAACTCTATGCTGGGGTTAATTAGGAAAGGAGTTGATAATAAAACTGCAAGGATTGTCATGCCCTTATATAAAGCCGTGGTGCGACCACACTTGGAGGACTGTGTTCAGTTCTGGTCGTCACATCTCAAAAAGGATATCGAAGAGATAGAAAAAGGGCAGAGAAGGGCAACGAGGATGATTGAGGGACTGGAGCACCTTCCTTATGAGGAGAGGCTGCCGCGTTTGGGACTCTTTAGTTTGGAGAGGGGACGTCTGAGGGGGGATATGATTGAAGTCTATAAAATTATGCATGGGGTAGAAAATGTTGACAGAGAGAAATTTTTCTCTCTCACAATACTAGAACCATTATGGTTCATAACTTACATATAGTGGGGAAACGCTTTTAACTTCCTGGGCTGTTCCATTGCTGACCAGAGAAGGGGAGATAACGATATGAAATTGCCGAAACTGAGTTCATTCACAAATTCAGCCCAATGGATACTCCCTTCCCCTGCCGAATGGGGACATAGGATCCTTACCTCCCTACAGATGATACATTAAAAAAAAATTAAATTGCATTTTTATTCTGCCCTTTCCCAGAGGGACTCAGGGCGGGTTACAACAAATTAAAACACATTGGAACATTTAAATAAGCGTTAAACATTAAAACTAATTCCAATACAGTTGATTAAAAACGATTTATACAATAGATGGAGACATGAATAGGGCCATATTGACTCATTCCCACTCCTGCTCTGGTTTCCGCTCCAGAGGCTGAAAGGAGATGGTGGTACCGGCTGGCTAGGCGGAAGAGGCCTGGCAGAGCAACCGGGTTTTAAGAGCCCAGCAAAGATAGCTCCCGCAGGGCTCTAGCCTCAGCTTGTAGTTTGTTCCACCAGGTCAAGGCCGAAAAAATACAACTCAGGCCAGGGGCCAACAGAAGGTTCCGGAGGGGCCTTAGAGGGCAATATGGGGAGATGCGGCCTCAAAGATATTTATGACCCTAAGAAAGGAGCAGCAGTGGCGTGGGAGGTTAAGAGCTCATGTATCTAATCTGGAGGAACCGGGTTTGACTCCCAGCTCTGGCGCCTGAGCTGTGGAGGCTTATCTGGGGAATTCAGATTAGCCTGTGCACTCCCACACAAGCCTGTTGGGTGACCTTGGGCTAGTCACAGCTTCTCGGAGCTCTCTCAGCCCCACCTACCTCACAGGGTGTTTGTTGTGAGGGGGGAAGGGCAAGGAGATTGTAAGCCCCTTTGAGTCTCCTGCAGGAGAGAGAGGGGGGATATAAATCCAAACTCTTCTTCTTCTTCTAAATATAAGTGTGTTTACAGAGCGGGGGAAATCCCTGCTGCAATCAGGCATGTTATATTTTGCATTGAACCTCTGAGTCCTGACTTCCTTCTCGGCTTCTGATTGGGATACTCGGCTTCTAACACTACTGAAGAATTAGTTTTTTAAGAACATAAGAAAGAGCCAGCTGGATCAGACCAGAGTCCATCTAGTCCAGCGCTCTGCTACTCGCAGTGGCCCACCAGGTGCCTTTGGGAGCTCACCTGCAGGAGGTGAAAGCAATGGCCTGCTGCTGCTGCTGCTGCTCCCGAACACCTGGTTTGCTAAGGCGTTTGCAACCTCAGATCAAAGAGGATCAAGATTGGTAGCCATAGATCGACTTCACCCCCATAAATCTGTCCAAGCCCCTTTTAAAGCTATCCAGGTGAGTGACCGTCACCATCTCCTGTGGCCATCGCCACCTCCTGTTTTCTCTTGGAAGGTAATGCCACAGAATTCTTGCGGGTCTCTGTGATACTACCATACTTGAATCTAGCACTTCTACTGCAGATCGATATGTCTACTCTCCGAAATGAATGGCATTCTTCTGCTATCTGTATCAGAAATACTTTCCACTACTCCTTCTGATAACGTTTCAGTGGGTAAACATTCCAGTAGCACTTTAGGGACCAAGAAGATTTGTTTTGGTTTGAGCTCTCAGGAGTCAAAGTTCCCTTCGGCTCTAGCTATATGACAAAGAGCTTTGATTTCTGAATCCTCACATCCAAAATATTTTGTTGGCCTGTATGTTGCTAGTGGACTTCGACCCAGCTGTTCTTATGATAAAGTTACCTATTACTTTGCATTGTAAACATTTATTCCATTTTCTTTGTTTTTTAATCACTGTTCTCCCTTTCACCTCTGGATTGGCGGCAGAGCCTTTTATGCCGATAGATAGATAGATAGATAGATAGATAGATAGATAGATAGATAGATAGATAGATAGATAGATAGATAGATAGATAGATAGATAGATAGATAGATAGATAGATAGATAGATAGATAGATAGATAGATAAACCTTTATTAGGCATAGAATTCATATAACAGCCAACATTGTCCAAACAAGTATCCCATACATGAGAACCATCGCAGGTAATCATTTCAAAGTTTCTATAAGGAACCTAGCTACAAAAGTTAAAATCTCGGAGGCAGAATTGTTTAGTAGAAATGTAATCTTCCCCACAGTAGAGTTTTAATTAAAGATTACAGGACAAAGAGCAAAAAGTCTGGCCCTAGATCCCTCGTATTTGGGGCAGTCGAGCAATATATGTTCCATGGTTTGAATCGCTATGATACAATGAGGACATTTTTGCTCTTGCATGCCGATAGATATGTAAAAGACAGTTTTGCTGGGACGTCTTAGAGGGAGCGAATCAAGGCTTGGTGCAAGAATGAATCATACAGTTGTTTTCTGTGGCTCCAGAGACAAGGACCAGGAGTAATGGGTTCAAGGTAAAGAAGAGAACAAGAGTTTGGATTTATATCCCCCATTTCTCTCCTGTAGGAGACTCAAAGGGGCTTACAATCTCCTTTCCCTTCCCCCGCCCTGAGGTGGGTGGGGCTGAGAGAGCTCCGAAGAACTGTGACTAGCCCAAGGTCACCCAGCTGGCATGTGTTGGAGTGCACAGGCTAATCTAGTTCCCCAGATAAGCCTCCACAGCTCAAGCGGCAGAGCGGGGAATCAAATCCAGTTCCTCCAGATTAGAATGCACCTGCTCTTAACCACTATGCCACTGCTGCTCCTTAGAAACCCTTACATTGAAAAGAGATCCCATCTAAACATCAGGAAAAACTTCCTGACAGTGAGGGCTGTTCAACTGTGGAATGCACAACCTCGGAGTGTGGTGGAGTCTTCTTCTTTGGAGGTTTCTTAAGAGAGGCTGGATGGTCATCTGTCGGGAGTGCTTTGATTGTGTGTTCCTGCATGGCAGGTGGATTGGACTTGATAGCCCCTTGTGGGGGTCTCTTCCAACTCTGTGATTCTATTATTTAAAAAAAAACCAAACCACAATCTCTTGAATAATTTCCACTTCATGGAAAGCCGGAGGAGTGGCAGAAGAATGGAAACAACACAAAAAGCACTTGACCGGGCTGTTTCTGATTTTGCCCATTTGCAGGGTGGCACCATACAAGGCCCAGCTCAAATATGATGGAACTCTGGGGGACAGGGTAAGGAGGCTGAGGGCACAACAGGTGTTGTGTGTACTAGCCAATGCCGTGAATTGAACCTGGTCGTAGATGGTCAGCCAATAAAACGACTGCAGAATGGGTGTAATATATGTGTACCGCCTAATGTCTGATCGTGACTGAGCGGCACAGCTCTGGATTGGCCGTTTCGTGTGGGAGAAAAAAAGAAGAGGAAGAAGAGTTGTGATTTCTCTCCTGTAAGGTGGCTTACAAACTCCTTTCCCTTCCTCTCTCCACAACAGACACCTTGTGAGGCAGGTGGGGCTGGGAGAGTCCAGAGAGAACTGTGACTAGCCCAAGGTCACCCACCAGGAATATAGGAGTGCAGAAACACATCTGGTTCACCAGATAAGCCTCTCCCACTCAGGTGGAGGAGTGGGGAACCAAACCCAATTCTCCAGATCAGAATCCACCTGCTCTTAGAGTCAACCCAGGCAACTCAATCTCTGGGGCTCAGGCATAGGATCTGGTCGGTGACCCCTGCTCTTGGGGAAATTTGGCAACACCTGTTTCTCCTGCAAGCCTTGGCTTTCACAGGGACTTTGCCCATTGAGGGATCCCAGCCTCCAGGTGAGACCTGAGGATCGCTGGGATTATAGCCCACATCCAGACTACAGATTTCAGTTTCCCCGGAGAAAATGGGTGCTCTGAAAGGTAAACACTATGGCCGTGGTGGCGAACCTTTGGCACTCCAGATGTTATGGACTACAATTCCCATCAGCCCCTGCCAGCATGGCCAATTGGCAGGGGCTGATGGGAATTGTAGTCCATAACATCTGCATGTCATCGTGCCCCACTGAGGTCCCTGGCATCCCTAGGTTCCATCCCCACATCTCCCAAAAGTTTCTCAGCCTGGATCACTCAGCCCTGGCCCCTGCCAATGGCCAGGAGGCATCTGGCAGCCCTATAGCACCGTTGGTAAACTTTCCAGATCTGTAACTGAGCAGGTTGGGCGAGGAGTAACCGGGCCTCCTCTTCTTCCCCGAGGGAAAGTGCTGCTCTTGTATAATTTAGGAGTTGCCTGCCCTTGGAACCTGAGGCCGCCCGGCTCCACCTATACCCTGAGTCACGTAGAAGTGAAAACAGCAGCTGCTCGAGCAACGTGCTTGTAGGACAGCCAGCCGGGTGGTGTCGAAAAACAAAGGAATTGATCCCGGCAGAAGCTTTTGTGACCCAGAGCATGCTTACATGATATTTGAGGGGGGGGGGGGGGGGCTTCGTGAATCACAAGAAGCGGTCTCTGTTGCCCGTCAAATCTTTGCATGGTACCCATGTTTATTTTATTTATTTTAATATTTATATCCTGCCCTCCCCCCGAATGGCTCAGGGTGGCTTACGATGGTGTAAAGCCTAAAATAATGCATAAAATATTTTTACCAGGCTGAGCTCGGCCAAGAGAGTGGGATTTCTACCCTGAATAAATTCAGTTGCAAGAATTAAGCATGCCATTGAATGTGGGTGTGTCAGGGGAGAGGGGAGGTATTTTTAACTATTATACCTGTGAGAGGGATTGTTTTCTTTCCTAGCCCCCGGCTTGCATTGAAACAGCTCTGGAGCAACAGAGAACATAAGAACATAAGAACAAGCCAGCTGGATCAGACCAGAGTCCACCTAGTCCAGCTCTCTGCTACTCGCAGTGGCCCACCAGGTGCCTTGGGGAGCTCACCTGCATGATGTGAACGCAATGGCCTTCTGCGGCTGTTGCTCCCGAGCACCTGGTCTGCTAAGGCATTTGCAATCTCAGATCAAGGAGGATCAAGATTGGTAGCCATAGATCGACTTCTCCTCCATAAATCTGTCCAAGCCCCTTTTAAAGCTATCCAGGTGAGTGGCCATCACCACCTCCTGTGGCAGCATATTCCAAACACCAATCACACGTTGTGTGAAGAAGTGTTTCCTTTTATTAGTCCTAATTCTTCCCCCCAGCATTTTCAATGGATGCCCCCTGGTCCTAGTATTGTGAGAAAGAGAGAAATGTCAACAGAACACCTAAGCCAACGTGGTGCAGTGGTTAAGAGCAGGGGAATTCTAATCTGGAGAACCTGGTTTGATTCCCCACTCCTCCACCTGAGTGGCAGAGGCTTATCTGATGAACCAGATGTGTTTGCGCGCTCCTGCATTCCTGCTGAGTGACCTTGGGCTAGTGCTAGTCACAGTTCTCTCAGAACTCTCTCAGCCCCACTTGCTTCACAAATTGTCTGTGGTCGGGGAGAGGAAGGGAAGGAGTTTGTAAGCCGTTTTGAGACTCTTTACAGGGCAGAACGGCAGGGTATAATTCCGAAACTCTTCTATGCAGCTTTTACTAGCAAAGCTACAGAGAAAGGACAACAGATCTCCATGGGATCATAGCTCAGTTCCTGCCTCTGCCCAAGGCCTGGCGTTGCAAACAGCACAGGCGGCAACTCCGCCCAGCTCCGCTCAGTCAACGTGGCCTTCTCGACTCTGGACCTGCCGCAAAGACAGGTGATCCGTCCATGCCCCGACTCGTGTGAGGCTCCCCAGAGTTTCACTCCAGCTCCCATCAAAGAACCCCAGGGGGGCGGGAGAGGAAATTTTGGCTGCTTCTTGCCCTATGGGGCTGCAGACTGAGGAAGGCCCCATTTGGGCTTGCTAGGTCTTGTTTAGGAAATTCCTGGGGGTTTGGGGGATGGAGATGTGGGGGGACAGGGATTGGAGGGTCTCATGAGAGCCAGAGTGGTGTAGTGGTTAAGAGTAGGTGGATGCCCCAGCCCTGCTACCTGAATTGCTTTCCCCAGGACGAGTCCAAGACGGAGCTTATGTGGTGTAGTGGTTAAGAGCAGGTGGATTCTAATCTGGAGGAACTGGGTTTGATTCCCCACTCCTCCACCTGAGTGGCAGAGGCTTATCTGGAGAACCAGGTTTGATTCCCCACTCCTCCACTTGAGTGGCAGAGGCTTATCTGGAGAACCGGGTTTGATTCCCCACTCCTCCACCTGAGTGGCAGAGGCTTATCTGGAGAACCGGGTTTGATTCCCCACTCCTCCACCTGAGTGGCAGAGGCTTATCTGGAGAACCGGGTTTGATTCCCCACTCCTCCACCTGAGTGGCAGAGGCTTGCAGAATGTTGCTGCATTCCTACATTCCTGCTTTTCCTACATACCTTTCTCCGAACTGTTTATGGATGGGTTCGTTCCTTCTGGTGAAAGTTATTATTTTTTTTAATGCCAGCAAAAATAAAATGAAGAGACACTTAAAAGAGCAGCGTCCTCAAGCAGGAAGGCAGTCTGAGAACCTTTGCAATTGTAAAATGTCAGAGTCTTGCATTAGATTTTTTTCCTCTTTTCGCTATGGAATTAACATTACTACTTTGTAAAAACGTTTTATAAAAACGATGGGAATCAAATAGAGGCAACCAGGGGAATCAGCAAAATATATGTTTGTGTGTGTGCGTGTGTATATATATATGTGTGTATATACACATATACATATCACACACAAACACACACATATATATACACATATACATATACATATATCACACACAAACACATATATATACACACACATATATATATCACACACACAAACACACATATATACACATATACATATCACACACACACAAACACACATATATATACATATATATATATATCACACACAAACACAAACACATATACACACACACATATATATATCACACACACACAAACACATATATACACATATACATATCACACACACACACACACACACACATATATATATATCACACAAACACATATATACACACACACACATATATCACACACACACACAAATATACACATATACATATCACACACACACAAACACACACATATATATATATATATATATATCACACACAAACACAAATATATATACACACACACATATATATATCACACACACACAAACACATATATACACATATACATATCACACACACACACACACACACACATATACATATATATATATATCACACAAACACATATATACACACACACAAACACACATATGTACACATATACATATCACACACACACACACACACACACAAATATACACATACATAAATCACACACACACACACACAACCTGTCTGGCTCTAGTGCGAACTATACAAATCTATTGTAATGAAAATAATGTAAACATTTGTACAGTAGCCAGACAGGTTCTTTTCCTTTCTTTAGACCAGGGGAGTCAGCCCAGTCCCGTTGCCATGGATACCGGGACTAGGCCGCAAGCCTGACGCCGAGGAGGAGAAGCGACGGGGAAGCGCTTCCGCTTCCGGGGGTCACCCATCGTCGGCTTCGGCGAGGACGGTGAGTGCGCGTCTGCCTCCTTCCCCACCCGCTATTCGGATCGTGGCCCCTTTAGGCCGCGCGCGTCCCCGCCCTCGAGTAGTACCCGCCGCCGGGGAGGAGGCGGGCTAAAGCGGTTGTAGCCTGTGCTGCAGTCGGGAAGCGCTTTGCTCCATCCCCCGCGCCGCCAGAGAGAGAGAGTGCGTGCGCCCCCAAAAGTGGGGTGGAAAATATATCTTCCCCTCGAGGCTTGCCAGCCTCCAGGTGGGGCCTGGAGACCTCTCGGAATCCCGCTGGGGCAGGGGTCTGCAACCTGTGGCTCTCCAGGTGTTCATGGACTACAATTCCCATCAGCCCCTGCCATCAAGGCAGTGAGCAGCAGTGGCGTAGGAGGTTAAGAGCTCGTGTATCTAATCTGGAGGAACCGGGTTTGATTCCCAGCTCTGCCGCCTGAGCTGTGGAGGCTTCTCTGGGGAATTCAGATTAGCCTGTGCACTCCCACACACGCCAGCTGGGTGACCTTGGGCTAGTCACAGCTTCTCGGAGCTCTCTCAGCCCTACCCACCTCACAGGGTGTTTGTTGTGAGGGGCAGGAAGGGCAAGGAGATTGTCAGCCCCTTCGAGTCTCCTACAGGAGAGAAAGGGGGGATATAAATCCAAACTCTTCTTCTTCTTCTTCTTTAAAAGCTCTCCAAAAAGGAGCTTCGGACCAAAACAAAATCATACTTCCCCAGACTAGGGAACTTTCAATGGGGCTTCATCCAACGCCTAGTTTTAGCACTAACTAATGCAAACCAAATTGTCCCTGGGATGAGAAAATGGGGGCAGCTGCCCTCCAAAATGAGCTTTGGACTGCCCTGATTCGAACACACCCAAACTCTGGGGGATGTGACCTGCAAGTTGCTCCAAGGCCTGCTTCTGGCACCACGAACTTCTGTTTGGGTTGCCTCCAAGAAGCCTGTATTACGATATTGTTAAGATGCATTTAATAAGGAACTGAGGCAGAAGAATCACTCTGTGGCAGTGGCTTAGGAGGTTAAGAGCTCGTGTATCTAATTCCCAGGTCTGCCGCTTGAGCTGTGGAGGCTCATCTGGGGAATTCAGATTAGCCTGTGCACTCCCACACACGCCAGCTGGGTGACCTTGGGCTAGTCACAGCTTCTTGGAGCTCTCAGCCCCACCCACCTCACAGGGTGTTTGTGGTGAGGGGGGAAGGGCAAGGAGATTGTCAGCCCCTTTGAGTCTCCTGCAGGAGAGAAAGGGGGGGGGATATAAATCCAAACTCCTCCTCCTCCTCCTCCTGTTCCCCCCCTCACCCCCCTGAAGAGCTCTCAACTACCCACAGGTCACGCTCACCCACACTCTGAGAATGGTGCCCTGCAAGCTCACAGGGTTGTGGTTGGGTTCACGAGAAAGGAGCTGGGAACCAACTTCAGTCTTGTCCAGCTTGCAAGGATTTGTCACTTAATGCTTAACTCTGGGAATTCTCCTCGGCCTTTGAAAATCAGGTCTCCAGCTGCAGGGCTCTGCCTGGGCCAGACCCGAGTGACTTCAGCGTGCCACCATGGCGAATCATTTGAAATTCATCGCTCGGACAGTGATGGTCCCTGATGGGAACGTGGAGGCTGCGTACCGGGTTCTCAACAGGTAAAGATTTTGTTTTGTCCTGCTCTGCCCACGAGGGGGCTCAGTTTTCGATTAGGCCAGTGGTGGCGAACCTTTTTAAGACCGAGTGCCCAAATTGCAACCCAAACCCCAGTTATTTATCACAAAGTGCCAACCCAGCAATTTAACCTGAATGCTGAGGTTTTAGTTTAGAAAAAACTGGTTGGCTCCCTCTTCCTCCGCCCCACCCGCTTGAGCAGGGGGCCAGCAAGTCCTGCGTGCACCGCTCTGTGCCTCTCTAGCATCTCTGCCTCCTCTGCGCCCCCACCCCCCCAAATCTGGCAGCAGCCACCCGGAGCACAGGCACCAGGCCCGCCAGCCAAGTCCTCCCTGCTCACCGCGGTGCGCGCACGTTGTGCTCAGTGGCCCAGGCCAGCCTAGATGTGTGTGTGTGTGGGGGGGTGATTTTCTGCCCCCCACATGATGAACTCTGTGTGTGTGTGCCCACAGAGAGGGCTCCGAGTGCCACCTCTGGCACCCGTGCCATAGGTTCGCCGTCACTGGATTAGGCAGATGTGTGTGGCTTTACCGGCTTTGCCGGCTGCGAGTGGACTTCTGCAGGAGTTTCATGTTCCAACTGTTAGGGCAAAGAAAGGAACCAACGAGTTTGTCCCAGTCCTCCCGGTTCGTAGTATTCTGTTGTGTTGTCTCAAATTGTGTAATCCTTGTCCTATTGCATTGCTAATGGGTTGCTTTATACTGTCTGATTGCATTTTTTAATATTTTGTAATCCACCGTGAGCCTTAGCGGGAAAGGCAGATTATAAACAAAGCAAATCAGGATCTCCAACCCCCGCCAACATCTTTCTGGTGCCTGCCAAGAGTTTTCACGAAGTATATGGGGCCAGGTGGTGCTCATGACTTCTGCCTGCTCATTGGAGATCTGAGTGGCTGTGCAGATTCAAATAATGTTGCTTTGGTTGCCTCTGCCACAGTGTGGGTATTTCCACCGGCGCCTTTTTAGAATCACGCCTCTTCTTCCTTCCTCTTGGGCTTCCTCTCTGGGTAGAGGTGTGGAGGTGCCTCCCATGGTAACCATTCTGTGGTTGGCCCTCCCCCCTTTGTGAGAATGCCAAGGGTTTCCAAAAGCCCCCAAATTATTTGGGACCTAAACACCCCTCAATAGCAAAATGCTCACTTTGGTTTTCTTCTTCTGATGAGCTTTGAATAACCCCGTAGCTTCTGTTGCTTTCAAGCTTTTTTGCAATGGATAAGAACAAGCCAGCTGGATCAGACCAGAGTCCATCTAGTCCAGCTCTCTGCTACTCGCAGTGGCCCACCAGGTACCTTTGGGAGCTCACCTGCAGGATGTGAAAGCAATGGCCTTCTGCGGCTGTTGCTCCCGATCACCTGATCTGTTAAGGCATTTGCAATCTCAGATCAAAGAGGATCAAGATTGGTAGCCATAAATCAACTTATCCTCCATAAATCTGTCCAAGCCCCTTTTAAAGCTATCCAGGTGAGTGGCCATCACCACCTCCTGGGGCAGCATATTCCAAACACCAATCACACATTGCGTGAAGAAGTGTTTCCTTTTATTAGTCCCGATTCTTCCCCCCAGCATTTTCAATGAATGCCCCCTGGTTCTAGTATTGTGAGAAAGAGAGAAAAATTTCTCTCTGTCAACATTTTCTACCCCATGCATCATTTTACAGACTTCAATCCTATCCCCCCTCAGCTGTCTCCTCTCCAAACTATGGGCATATCTTGAATCCTTGGGAGCAAATATTTCTTCTTTCAGGGGCAGTCCATAGTGGTGCTCAGTAGAGAGTTAGAATGATAGAGCCAGAAGGGGCCAAACAGGCCATTGAGTCCAACCCTCTGCTCAGTGTAAGATCAGCCTAGACTCGAGTGTCCTTGACAAGTGTTGGTCCAGCTGCTACTTTGAGACGGTCAGCGATTTCCAACTTTGCAGGCTTCAACATATCAAGGAAGCAGGGGTTTCTCCAGCCACTCTGGGAAATGATGTAGCAGAGAGATGTGACCTGTCAGCGAGCCCCTGTCGCTTCCTGACGGATCAATGTGAGCCCCCCGGCCACATCTCGTGCTGTGTAGCACATGGGGTGTCTTTGCCTTGTGTAATATTGACAAGCTGAAACATATCCAGAGGAGGGCACCCAAAATGGTCAAAGCTCTGGAATCCGTGCCCTACGAGGAGAGACTTAAGAGCTGAGGATGTTTAGTTTGGTGAAGAGAAGGTTAAGAGGTGACATGATGGCCACGTTTAGATATCTGAAGGGATGTCATGTGGGTGAGGGAGCAAGCTTGTTTTCCGCTGCTCCAGAGACTAGGACCAGGAGTCATGGGTTCAAGGTGCAGGAAAAGAGAGTCCACCTAAACATCAGGGAAGAAGAAGAAGAAGAGTTTGGGTTTTATCCCCCCTTTCTCTCCTGCAGGAGACTCAAAGGGGCTCCTTGCCCTTCCCCCCTCACAACAAACACCCTGTGAGGTGGGTGGGGCTGAGAGAGCTCCGAGAAGCTGTGACTAGCCCAAGGTCACCCAGCTGGCGTGTGTGGGAGTGCACAGGCTAATCTGAATTCCCCAGATAGGCATCCACAGCTCAGATGGCAGAGCTGGGAATCAAACCCGGTTCCTCCAGATTAGATACATGAGCTCTCAACCTCCTACGCCACTCCTTCCTGAGAGTAAGGGCTGTTTGACAGTGGAATGCACTCCCTCGGAGTGTGGCGGAGTCTCCTTCTTTGGAGGTTTGTAAAGAGAGGCTGGATGGCCATCTGTCGGCAGTGCTTTGATTGTGTGTTCCTGCATGGCAGGTGGATTGGACTTGATGGCCCCTTGTGGGGGTCTCTTCCAACTCTATGATTCCATGACCCAGTCAGGGCACCCTGGATGACTGCAGGTTGGGATGGAGCAAATGTCACAAATGGAGCAAATAGTTCCTTTTGCTCAAACCGGCTGCTGCTGGCTTTTGGGATCTGGAGCCCGGCCCTCTGCGTCGCTCCGCTTGTCCCTGTGGCCGGCTAAAAATAGCTTGAACGGCCGTCCCTCTGTTTTCCTCTCCCCCTCCCCACCTCTCCCAGCACGTTCCCTTCCACGGCCTGTCACCAGTGAGCCAAACATGTGTTTCCCTCCCAGCCCTCGCCCTGGGGACGAAGCAGAAGCGCACGAGGTTACATAAGTCCCTTCGGAGAGAGGGCTTGCCCTCGGATTGGCTGCGCGGCCGGGTGGAGGTGATGTCAGGCCTCCTCCTCATTGGGCACAGAGTGCCGGGGGGCGGGGCTCTGAGCCCATTCAAGACTATTTTTCATCCACGCTGACAGACGGGGCGGTCTGCCCTGCCATGTGAATGCCGACGGCCCTCATGCTTGGAACCAGCTGCGGGTTTCTCAGCTCGACTGTGCTTTTTTGTGCAGCAGAACGGAACGGCCGCTGGAGACCCCGTCTGCATTTCCACACTCAGTTTCTGCACCTCTGAGTTTGTACGTTTGTATGAGTTTGACGTTTGTATGAGAAGAGAAGAAGAAGAGTTTGGATTTATATCCCCCCTTTCTCTCCTGCAGGAGACTCAAAGGGGCTGACAATCTCCTTGCCCTTCCCCCCTCACAACAAACACCCTGTGAGGTGGGTGGGGCTGAGAGAGCTCCGAGAAGCTGTGACTAGCCCAAGGTCACCCAGCTGGCGTGTGTGGGAGTGCACAGGCTAATCTGAATTCCCCAGATAAGCCTCCACAGCTCAGGCGGCAGAGCTGGGAATCAAACCCGGTTCCTCCAGATTAGATACACCAGCTCTTAACCTCCTACGCCACTGCTGCATGAGGGTGCAGGGACTGGCGACGGGAGTTTTCTAAAGTATGAAGGTTTATGCTTTGTTTGAGATCCAGTTCTGGGTCCTCGGCTGCCCTTTTGGTCATGAAAAAGGAGGCTGGGAAGCATCAGAATATCAGCTGCAAGAGGGAGCAAGGTTTTTAGCGCCCCCTTCTGCAGTTAGCACAAATTGCAGCCCGGGAAGAGGGCGGATTCAGGGAGTTCGAGCCCCTCCCTGCCCCCCCTCCTCCCAACACACACATGCCAACCACTGTGGACAAGAGTCAGTATCTGTGGCCAGAAACCACAACCGGAGATCCCATCCCAGATTTTCAACATTGTATTGCAACCTGGCCATAACACTGACCTCTGGCAGGCTTTTTGACAGTTCAAAGTACTCCCTTAAGTTATATACTTAGGGAGCTGGGGATGTTTATAGTTTGGTGAAGAGAAGGTTAAGAGGTGACATGATAGCCATGTTTAGATACATGAAGGGATGCCATGTTGGTGAGGGAGCAAGCTTGTTTTTTGCTGCTCCAGAGACCGGGACCAAGAGTCTTGGGTTCAGGGTGAAGGAAAAGAGGTTCCACCTAAACATCAAGGAAAACTTCCTGACAGTAAGGGCTGTTTGACAGTGGAATTCAAAGTTGAAGGAGAATGTAAAATAAAATCCCAGCATAAGAACATAAGAAAGAGCCTGCTGGATCAGACCAGAGTCCATCTAGTCCAGCACTCTGCTACTCACAGTGGCCCACCAGGTGCCTTTGGGAGCTCACAGGCAGGAGGTGAAAGCAACGGCCTTCTGCTGCTGCTCCTGAGCACCTGGTCTGCTGAGGCATTTTCAATCTGAGATCGAGGAGGATCAAGATTGGTAGCCATAGATCGACGTCTCCTCCATAAATCTGTCCAAGCCCTTTTTAAAGCTATTCAGGTGAGTGGCCATCACCACCTCCTGTGGCAGCATATTCCAAACACCAATCACACATTGCGTGAAGAAGTGTTTCCTTTTATTAGTCCTAATTCTTCCCCCCAGCATTTTCAGTGAATGCCCCCTGGTTCTAGTATTATGAGAAAGAGAGAAAAATTTCTCTCTGTCCACATTTTCTACCCCATGCATAATTGTATAGACTTCAATCCTATCCCCCCTCCGACGTCTCCTCTCCAAACTAAAGAGCCCCAAACGCTGCAGCCTCTCCTCATAAGGAAGGTGCTCCAGTCCCTCAATCATCCTCGTTGCCCTTCTCTGCACTTTTTCTATCTCTTCGATATCCTGAATAAAAGAAGCATAGTTTGCGCAGTGTAGACTACCTTAAATTTTATAGACTCAGGGGTCCCCAGTGTGGTGCCAGGGTGCCCACTGATACCTTTCTCTGTGCTGGACAAGTTTTTTTAGAAAGTGGGTGTGTCTTTTGCCCAGCAGGAGTTCTGATTGGCTGCTGTGGATTTGATTGGCGATGCAGATTTTTTAAAATGTTGCTTTGGCAATAGTTGCCCCCACAGCACAAGAGTGTTTATTGTGTGACTGAAAGCAAGCCGCAGCAACAGCCATTTTGTGGCTGGCTCCGCCTCCTGCAGCAGCCATTTTGTGGCCACACACTGGTTGTCTGTGTCAGAATTCTGAAGGTTCCCACAGGCTCAGAAAGGTTGGGGTCCTCCGCCACAGACATTAACTTCAGCCATATTTACATTTTACAAACACTTTTGTGAATAGTACAGCTAAATCTGTCCCAGCAAGGATGGCATTCTCTGAGCAGTTCCTTTACCTTGCCTGCGTTTTATGCACCACTTGGGAGGGCACACATTTATTTATTTATTTATTCCTTCCTTCCTTCCTTCCTTCCTTCCTTAGACTTTTATACCGCCCTTTCCCCGAAGGGCTCCGGGCGGTGTACAACATATAGAAATAACAATATAAGATAGCTAAACATTTAAAAGCAGCGATAAAAAACATAAGAACTAATGCTAATAATTAGAACGGCGTCCAGCATATAAGAGTTGGAAGAGACCCCAAAGGCCATCAAGTCCAACCCCCTGCAATGCAGGAACACACATTCAAAGCACTACAGCACACTGCTAAGTAAGCTATTGTGTGCTTGAGGAAAGTTCACCTTGCCTTCTCCTTGTCTTCTAAGCGTGTTTTTTTGTTCTCTGCAGAGTCTTGACTATGGATGGGATTGTCGCTGAAGCCCAACGGCGCCGGTACTACGAGAAACCATGCCGTAGGAGGCAGCGGATCGCCTACGAAACATGCCGGAGGATATATAACACAGAAATGGCCCGGAAGATCCAGTTCCTCACGCGGAAGAATCGCGCAGACCCTTGGCTCGGCTGCTAGTCTGGAAGGGACTCTGCGGCCGAACCCGAGTGTCCGTCGGACAGCTTTCCAAACATGATTGACTGAATCGGCTGGGGAGATCAGGCCCGGCATAGTTCTGTTTCTTATTTGGAGCATGACAAACCCAAATAAAGCATCAAGCTTATTCGATCCAAAATTAATTAAAAAGTATTTAATGTTCTCGTCTTCTAGGATATGTTTCACAGTCACGTGGGACTCCTTCAATTGCTATACTTCATTTTTGTGTGTGTGTGTGTTCATTTGTGCTGTTGAAAACATAGTTGACTTATGGTGATTCTATAACAGTGGTGGCGAACCTATGGCACGGGTGCCAGAGGTGGCACTCAGAGCCCTCTCCGTGGGCACGCACAGAGTTCCCCCCCCCCCCCCCACACACACACCTAGGCTGGCCTGGGCTGCTGGGCTCGATTATTAGCATTAAACCTAAGACCTAATTTTGGGGAAGCAGTGTAGGTAACCCTGTTAAGTGCTGTTAAACCCCACTGATTTTCATGTGAAGAACTAAAGCACGATCCTTTACCTAGGAGTAAGCTCGGTTGCTGGCAATGGGGCTTGCTTCTGAGTAAACCCTCCTAGGGTCGTGATTCACCTGTTGGAAGAGTTGCACGGTTGCTTCAAAGCAAGGCCACCGACTACCACCAAGCTTAACACATGTGTTAAGAGTAACACATGCCTCGGAGCCAACCGTTTTTTCTAAACTAAAACCTCAGTATTCAGATTAAATTGCCGTGTGGGCACTGTGCAATAAATAAGCGGGTTTTGTGTTGCAATTTGGGCACTCGGTCTCGAAAAGGTTCGCCATCACTGTTCTATAAGGTTTTCAAGGCCAGAGATGTTCAGAGGTGGTTTGCCATTACTTTCCTTTGCATCATGATCTTGATATCCCTGGAAAGTTTCCCATCCCAATACTGACCACAGCTGATCCTGCTTAGCTTCTGAGATCTGATAAGGTTGGGCTACTAAAGACATACAGTGTGGCATAGTGGTTAAGAGTGGCATTTGCAATCTCAGATCAAAGAGCAATGGCCTTCTGCTGCGGCTGTTGCTCCCAAGCACCTGGACTGTTAAGGCATTTGCAATCTCAGATCAAAGAGGATCAAGATTGGGAGCCGATCTCGATCCTCTTTGATCTGAGATTGCAAATGCCTTAACAGTCCAGGTGCTCGGGAGCAACAGCCGCAGCAGAAGGCCCTTGCTTTCACCTCCTGCAGGTGAGCTCCCAAAGGCACCTGGTGGGCCACTGCGAGTAGCAGAGAGCTGGACTAGATGGACTCTGGTCTGATCCAGCTGGCTTGTTCTTATGTTCAGATTCTAATCTGGAGAACTGGGTTTGATTCCCCACTCTTCCATGTAAGCGGCAGACTCTTCAGAACTGGGTTTGTTTCTCTGCTCCTTCACGTGAACCCTGCTGGGTGACCTTGGAGTAGTCACAGTTCTCTCTGGACTCTCTTAGCCCCACCTGGCTTACAAGGTGCCTGTTGTAGGGAGAGGAAGGGAAGGAGTTTGTCAGCTGATTTGACTCTCAAATGTATAGAAAAGTAGGGTATAAAAACCAACCCTCATTCTAAATCTGTGATAGCGAACCTTTTCGAGACCAAGTGCCCAAATTGCAACCCAAAACCCACTTCTTTATCGCAAAGTGCCAACACAGCCATTTAACCTGAATACTGAGGTTTTAGTTTAGAAAAAAATGGTTGACTCTGAGGTGTGCGTTACTCTGGAATAAGCTTGGTGAAGCAACCGTGCAATGCTTCGAATGGGTGAATCACGACCCTAGGAGGGTTTACTCAGAAGCAAGCCCCATTGCCAGCAACCGAGCTTACTCCCAGGTAAAGGATCGTGTCCAGGCCAGCCTAGATATATGTGTGTGGGGGTGATTTTCCACCCCCCCATGATGAAATCTGGGCGTGCGTGCCCACAGAGAGGGCTCTGAGTGCCACCTCTGGCACTTGTGCCATAGGTTCGCCACCACTGTTCTAAATTGAGGGTCTCCATGCTTTTTAAGCTGGAAGACAGGGGAGTAATTCTATTTCGGAAACTGGTTTCTTGATACAAACCCCCCCCCCCCCCCCCCCAGGAGAGCACTGTCAAAAGTGACTACTTCCACCTGCCACCTGAGCTTGGGACTGCCAGTCTTCTACCTGGCTGAGTTGGGCACAGAAGCGCTCCTCCTGGGCTTGAAGGAACCCTGGCTTTTGCTTTCAAGCAACGTCATTGTCAACGGGGTATGATGGGGCTGTGACAGTTGCTCCCGCTGAGGATGGGAGGGGGCTTGCTGCAGGGCTGATGCTGACATGTCCAGCCCTCCTTTATGAAGTTCTCCCTGCTCAGCTTCCAAGCAGCTCTGCTTCGACACACTTTCCCCTGCTTCCCCAGCTCAGTGCTTACACACTTATTAGGCTGACTGGCCTGTAATTTCCCAGATCCCCTCTGGATTTCTTTTTAAAAGTTGGTGTTCCATTTGTTACTCTCCCAGTCCGTTGTTACATAAGGGAATTCTCAGTTCACTGGTCTTATATTTAGCCTGCTGCAGAGAAGCTCAGGGGAATTTCCCTCCCTCTCCTTCACCTGTATACTTCACTGTATTGAGGATGGAATAGAAATTATCAGAGAAAAAGGGTTCTTTATAACTACAGAATTATAGAGTCGGAAGAGACCCCAAGGGCCATCAAGTCCAACCCCCTGCAATGCAGGAACACATAATCAAAGCACTCCTGACAGATGGCCATCCAGCCTCCGTTTAAAAACCTCCAAAGGAGACTCCACCACACTCCGAGGTCGTGAATTGCACTGCTGAACAGCCCTGACGGTCAGGAAGTTTTTTCTGAAGTTTAGGTGGAATCTCTTCTCCTTCACCTTGAACCCATGACTCCTGGTCTTAGTCACTGAGGCAGCAGAAAATAAACTTGCTCCCTCACCAACATGGCATCCCTTCAAATATCCAAACATGGCTACCATGCCATCCCTTAACCTTCGCTTCTCCAGACTAAACATCCCCAGCTCCCTAAGTCTCTCCTCATTGGGTGTGGATTCTAGACTTTTGACCATTTTAGTTGCCGTCCTCATTCCAGCTTCTCTATATCGGTCTGATCTACCAGGGCACATCTTGGGTCCAGATTCTAATCTGGAGAACCGGGTTTGATTCCCCACTCCTCCACCTTGAGCGGAAGAGGCTTATCTGGTGAACCGGATGTGTCTCTGCACAACATTCCTGCTGGGTGATCTTGAGCCAGTCACAGTCTTCTCTGAGCTCTCTCAGGCCCACCTGCCTCCCAAGGTGTCTGTTGTGGGGAGAGGAAGGGAAAGGAGCGGTCTGCAACCTGCGGCTCTCCAGAGGTTCATGGACTACAATTCCCATCAGCCCCTGCCAGCATGGCCAATTGGCCATGCTGGCAGGGGCTGATGAGATTTGTAGTCCATGAACCTCTGGAGAGACGCAGGTTGCAGACCCCAATAAAACCACCTTTAGTCTCCTTACAGGATTGAGTCTCCTTACAGAATAAACCACCTTGAGTCTCCTTACAGGAGAGGAAGGTGGGGTATAAATAATAATCCTTCTCCTCTTCTTCTCTTGGCTCTTTACAACACCCCTGCGAGGCAGGCCAGTCTTATCCCCACAGGAAAGACAACAAGCGTCTCTTTTTGAGGCGGGGAAGAAATACCCCGCCCCCTTCCCCTCCCCCAAAAAGCCCACACACACCAAGGAAGGGGAAACGGCCTCCAAAAGCAACGGCCACCCCTGCCTTGCGGGCTCTATGGTTGCCGCTCTAGGCCCCCCGTCTCCGTGGTAGCCGTTTCCACTTCCGACTTCCTCCCGCGCTCTTCCGCTTCCGGCCCGCTCTCAGACGACGTTCCTTCTCCGTCAGGGGGACTCTGCGGCGCGGCCTTCGGTGGCTGGGCGGGCGGGCGAGGAGGCCGAGGTGAGCCGGGCGGGAGGCGGGGAGCCGGGCCGAGGGGCAGCGCCTCGCCTCGCCCTGCCCGCCCTCCAGTCTCCGGCCAAGCCCCCCGGAAGGCGTGGGGGCGGGCCCGGCGCCCTTGCTCCGCTGCCGCCCTGGGGTAGACTGCCCCTGGACGGGGAGGCTCTGCCTGCCCCTTGGTGGGCTCAGAGGCCCGCCCCGGCCTGCGGTTGGGCCCCCGCTGGGCCTGGCAGGATGACCCCCCCCCAACTTGGCTTGAATCGGGGCCCTGAAGCAAAACAGACCCGAGGCAGCACGTTTTGGAAGTCAGCAACGTTTGATCCGAAAGTGTCGTTTCCTCCAGTCGGCTGGGAGGTTGTGATGTTACGAGGCAGGGAGGGACGGATTCTGTGTCTTTCGACAGGGCATCTTTTGCGGGGCTTCTACAGCGTGGGGTCGTGGTTAAGAGCAGGTGGATGTGTTTCTGCACTTCTGCATTCCTGCTGGGTGACCTTGGGCTAGTCACAGTTCTTCGGAGCTCTCTCAGCCCCACCCACCTCACAGGGTGTTTGTTGTGAGGGGGAAGGGCAAGGAGATTGTAAGCCCCTTTGAGTCTCCTGCAGGAGAGAAAGGGGGGATATACATTATTATTATTATTATTATTATTATTATTATTATTATTATTATTATTATTATTATTATTATTATTATTATTATTTGGTGACTTAATATACCGCCCAATCCCCGAAGGGCTCTGGGCGGTGTACATCATAAAATCACATAAAACATCATAAACATCCATAAGTTATAATAAAACAGCAATTATAATATATCAAGATGGATATTAATTATTATTAATTATTAATTCTTCTTAAGAGCAGGTGGATGTGTTTCTGCACTTCTGCATCCCTGCTGGGTGACCTTGGGCTAGTCACAGTTCTCTCAGAACTCTCTCAGCCCCACCAACCTCACAAGGGGTCTGTTGTGTGGAGAGGGAGGGAAAGGAGTTTGTAAGCCACTTTGAATCTCTTTATAGGAGAGAAAGGTGGGGTGTAAATCCAAACTCTTCTTCTCCTCCTTGTTGCTATCTTGTATTTTAATGTTTTGATGGCTTAAATTTTAGGGTGTTGCGGGTTTTCCGGGTTGTATGGCCGTGTTCCGGTAGCATTTTCTCCTGACGTTTTGCCTGCATCTGTGGCTGGCATCTTCAGAAGATCTGAGGATGCCAGCCACAGATGCAGACAAAACACCAGGAGAGGAGAAAATGCTTCTGGAACACGGTCATACAACCCGGAAAACCCACAACACCCTAGTGATTCTGGCCGTGAAAGCCTTTGACAATACATTGGCTTAAATATTGTTATAATTAATTTTATGACATATTTTAAGCCATGTCCGTAAGTTGCCCCGAGCCCAGCTATCGCCAGGAAAAGGCGGGGTATCAAATCTAACAAAGTGAACTGAACTAAACTTCCCATGAAGAGAGGCTGCTTTGATCCACTGACAGAGGAGCCCGCGTGGGCTCATTTTCTGCCCTTCTGGCTAGTGGGGGAGATGGTTGCAGCTGCCAGCTATCAGATCCCACCTGCCAGCTATCAGATCCCTATCTACCCTAGATGGCAGTGGCTTTCCAGGCTCTGTAGCAGAGAGAGATCTTCCTCATCGAGAGCTACTGGATCCTTTGTCTGGAGATCCTGGGGACTGAACCCGGAGGGGTTCCAACTTACAGCCATTATCTCTCTCCTTTCTAAGCTACATCCTTTCCTGCAGCGGAGTAACACAGCAACAAGAGAAGTCATCCTGGTGCCAGTCTCATTGTTTGGCTAGCAGCAGGTGTAGACGGTGGAGAGTTCTCCCAAGGAGAGAGAAGAATGAATTGCTTGTAGTGTTTCGACAGTTAGGGCATTTATAAGCCACGTGCCTGCTTTGTTGATGTGTATAGAGATGTAGTGTGCTGTGGGTTATCTAGTTGTATGGCTGTGTTCCAGTAGCATTTTCTCCTGACATTTCGCCTGCATCTGTGGCTGGCATCTTCAGAGGACCTGATGGTAGTAAAGCAAGTGGAGTATATATATCTGTAAAGTGTCCAGGGTGGGAGAAAGAACAGTTTGAATTGGTTAAAAGTGTTAAGGGTTCAATTTGCAAGTGTGAAAATGAACAAAATTTGGCTACCAGCACTTAAAAACACTAGAATCAAGACAATAGTTAGTAAACACCACCCAGACACAGTCTCTCTGCAGGAAGCAATTAAAATGCCAGGCAACTGCTATGCAGATACCCTCACTAATTTGATTATCAACTTCAGTGTTACACACACATGCTAAAATGGGTGGATTCCACTTAACACATGCAAATTACACTTACAAATTGAACCCTTAACACTTTTAACCAATGCTGTTGGTTCTTTCTCCCACCCTGGACATTCCACAGGTATGTATGCATCACTTGTTTTACTATCCGGTACATTTCCACCCGTAATTTAAACCCATTACAGTGAATACTTCCATCAGATCCTCTGAAGATGCCAGCCACACTCCAACTTTGTATCCATTGGATCCTGTTACTTCCTGTTACCTTCCTGTTCTCACAATACTAGAACCAGGGTGTATTCATTGAAAATGCTCGGGGGAAGAATTAGGACCAATAAAAGGAAACACTTCTTCACGCAACGTGTGATGGGTGTTTGGAATATGCTGCCACAAGAGGTGGTGATGGCCACTCACCTGGATAGCTTTAAAAGGGGCTTGGACAGATTTATGGAGGGGAAGTCGATTTATGGCTACCAATCTTGATCCTCTTTGATCTGAGATTTCAAATGCCTTAGCAGACCAGGTGCTCGGGAGCAGCAGCAGCAGACCATTGCTTTCACCTCCTGCACTTGAGCTCCCAAAGGCACCTGGTGGGCCACTGCAAGTCGCAGAGTTCTGGACTAGATGGACTCTGGTCTGATCCAGCAGGCTAGTTCTTATGTTCTTAAATGCCTTAGCAGACCAGGTGCTTGGGAGCAGCAGCCGCAGAAGGCCATTGCTTTCACATCCTGCACGTGAGCTCCCCAAGGCACCTGGTGGGCCACTGTGAGTAGCAGAGTGCTGGACTAGATGGACTCTGGTCTGATCCAGCAGGCTAGTTCTTATGTTCTTACCTTACACTTCATAGGGCTTGTAATCTCCGCAGTCTCTGAGGTGTGGTATTTTTATGACAAATGCTTTCTTTTCAGAGTTATTTGAGAATGGCCCTTTCCAAGCGGGAGCTGGATGAGCTGAAGCCATGGGTGGAGAAGACGGTGAAGCGCGTCCTGGGCTTCTCAGAACCCACGGTCGTCACTGCTGCGTTGAACTGTGTTGGGAAGGGGATGGATAAAAAGAAGGCGGCCGGTAAGTTTTCATCACTCGTCCCTCCTTTTTATAGTTTAACCATCATAAGGAAGATATATACCAGCGGTGGCGAACCTTTGGCACTCCAGATGTTATGGACTACAATTCCCATAAGCCCCTGCCAGCATGGCCAGGTTGGATCAGAGTAGGAAATCATTTTCAGGGCTGCCCTGAAAATGCCAATTGGCCATGCTGGCAGGGGCTGATGGGAATTGTAGTCCATAACATCTGGAGTGCCAAAGGTCCGCCACCACGGATATATACTGTAGAGCCCGAAGTGGTGCTTTGAATGAAGAAACTCTCAAGCTTGATTTTTTGGACTCAGCAATGTAAAAACAAACTGGAGTTGTATTGTCGAAGGCTTTCGCAGCCAGAATCGCTGGGGTGCTGTGTGGTTTCTGGGTTGTGTGGCCGTGTTTCAGTAGCGTTTTCTCCTGACGTTTCGCCTGCATTTGTGGCTGGCATCTTCTGAAGATCCTCTGAAGATGCCAGCCACAGATGCAGGCGAAACGTCAGGAGAGAATGCTGCTGGAACACAGCCATACAGCTCGGAAACCACACAGCACCGCAAACTGGAGATGGTTTTATTCACTGTAATGGGTTTAAATTTGGGCGGAAAAGTACCGGATAGAATCATAGAGTTGGAAGAGACCCCAAGGGCCATCCAGTCCAACCCCCTGCAGTGCAGGAACGCACGATCCAAGCACTCCTGACAGGTGGCCATCCAGCCTCTCTTTAAAAACCTCCCAAGAAGGAGACTCCACCACACTCCGAGGTCGTGAATTCCACTGTTGAACAGCCCTTACTGTCAGGACGTTGATGTTTAGGTGGAATCTCTTTTCCTTCACCTCAAACCCATGACTCCTGGTCCTAGTCTCTGGAGCAGCAGAAAACAAGCTTGCTCCCTCACCAACATGACATCCCTTCAAATATCTAAACATGGCTATCATGTCCCCCCTTAAGCTTCTCTTCACCAAACTAAACATCCCCCGCTTCCTGAGTCTCTCCTTGTAGGGCATGGATTCCAGACCTTTGACCATTTTGGTTGCCCTCCTAGTAAAAGAAGGGGGGAATGTTACAGTCAGAGTTGGTTAGAGCTGAAATTGGAAGTGGTGAGCACTCTTTCGTTCTCTCTGGCCGTCCTCAAACTGTTGCTGGACAAACACTTGTCAGGAATTCTCTAGGCCAGGGGTCTGCAGCCTGCGGCTCTCCAGATGTGCATGGACTACAAATCCCATCAGTCCCTGCCAGCATGGCCAATTGGCATTTTCAGGGCAGCCCTGATTTCCTACTCTGGTCCCAACTTGCTGATAGGCGAAAAAGGCTTTGGAGGCGGGGAAAAGATTCACATTTTTTAAGGACTCTGTTACAGCTCGGTAAATGTATGTTTTTCACCAGCAAGAAAAAGGGCCACGATCACCGACTATGAGATTGTCCTGTAGGTAGAACTACTGTTTCCCTTCTGGTAATAGCAGCTGTTTTTCTGTGATCTCTAATTCTCTAGTCACTCTTTCTCTTCCACATGCCTACCCCCTCCGCCCCCCCCCCCCTTCCCGACAGATCACCTCAAGCCCTTCTTGGATGACTCCACCTTGCGGTTTGTGGACAAGCTCTTTGAAGCCGTCGAGGAAGGCCGGAGCTCCCGGCACTCCAAGTCCAACAGCGACCGGAACCGAAAGAGGGAGTTGAAGGTGAGCTGAACCCTGGGTTAAATTTCACCTGTTTTCTTCAAAGGCTGCAGATGTGTTCAGGTGGCAGATGTGGTGATGTCACTGGAGTCCGTTTTCTCCTTCGAGTCTGGGCTCTGTATTCAAATGCCCGGAAGTTCAAGAGAAAAGGCCTTTTCCTCCAAACGGAAGAAGAGCGGCTGGCTTTTTAGTGCCGTTTCTGTTCTCAGTTTCTTTTGTCAGTCGGCCCTTTAAACTCGAGCTGCCAGAAACATCAAGGGAGCAGGAATGGCAGCATTCTGTTACATCCCAGCACTGTGGAAAGAGAGACAGGATTGGCCTACCAAATGGAGGTTGCTGCAGTGGTTAAGAGCAGGTGGATTCTAACCTGCAGAACCGTGTTTGATTCCCCACTCCACCTGAGCGGCAGAGGCTTATCTGGTGAACCAGATGTGTTTCCGCACCCCTACATTCCTGCTAGGTGACCTTGGGCTAATCACAGACCGCTCCAAACTCTCTCAGCCCCACCTACCTCACAAGGTGTCTGTTGTGGGGAGAGGAAGGGAAAGGAGCTTGTCAGCCACCTTGAGTCTCCTTACAAAGAGAAAAGGGGGATATAAATCTGAACTCTTCTTCTTCTAAGTGGTGTTTCCCTGTGCTCCCGGCTAAGTGCTTGTTCATTATTATTATTATTATTTATTAGATTTATAGGCTGCCTCATCCCCAAAGGGCTCGAGGCGGCTCACAATACAGCTGTTCCCATAACAGCACATAAAATACATAACTAAAACTAACCACATTAAAACAAATTTCCACAGCAGCAATTTCTTAAACTTTAAATAACAAAGTTAAGAGCAAGCAAAATCAAAGACAGGCGCCCGATCAAAAGGGCTGGGAGGGGAGAGGCAGGGCCCAAGATGGAATCAAGGCCCTGCCAAGATGGAAAACTGGCAGCCTCAGTGGGGGGGCGGTAGATCCGCGGCCAGCCTCACCAAAGGCCCGGAGGAACAGCTCGGTCTTACAGGCCCTGCGGAACTCACCAAGGTCCCGCAGAGCCCGGACATTGAAACGGGCCTGCCAAAAGCAGGAGGAACCTGAGTGGATGAGAGGAAGATACAGATTTGGGCTACTGTAGCGCTAGTTTGCCTCCATTGGCCCTACAGTCTGTGGGGTGGACACAGAGAGGTGGCATAAGATGGGGGTATGATGAGGAGTCCTGCATTTATCAGTGTCATGTACAGAGCGATGTGCTTCAGAAACTCACCTTCTCCCTCTTTAATTTTGGTATTCAAGGCAGGCAGGCCAATCCAAACGACCAGGGGGGGGGGTGTAGAACGGCGGCTGGGGGTGGCACAGCCTCCTGAGGGGCAACCGGCAACATAGGCCCCTTCCGCACGTGCAGAATAATGCACATTCAATCCACTTCCATCATTGTTTGCAAGTGGATTTTGCTGTCCCGCACAGTAAAATCCAGCTTCAAAGTGGATTGAAAGTGGATTGAATGCATTATTCTGCACGTGCGGAAGGGGCCATAGGCACCAAGGGAGAAGGAGAAAAAACCCTCCTCTCCCGGGAAAGCCTATTGCTGGGAATTTTATGCACAAAGAGACACTCGGACTGCCCCCACCAGTGGTGGAGGGGTGGCAACTTCTGGGTTTGGGTGCCTTTCTACCAACATATTGGCCCTCCACTGGCGTATTTGCTCCTTCTGCCGGAGGAGTGGGCACCCATGTTGGCACACCCCTGTGCTGCTTCCAAGGCTCCATCTGCCCCCCCCCCCTTCTTCGGATTTCACTCTTAGGCAGTTCTGAGAGTAGCAGAGTGCTGGACTAGATGGACTCTGGTCTGATCCAGCAGGCTCGTTCTTATGTTCTTAAGAGACCTTCAGAGGTGGAGACTGGACGAGTCAGCCGGTTGTGTCCTGCAGCTCGTTTTCTTTTGCTGCTTGTCCTTAATTCTTCCGCCTCATCCTAAAGAGTTGCCCTCGGCTGGCTCCCTGCGGCGGAAGTATCTTGTCAGTGGGCTAGAGTTCCTCTGGAAATTGCCTCGCCACAGGAACGTCTTCGCTTTTCTCTCACTGAGCCATTCTGGTCTTTGAGGCGTTGCAAATGTCGGGTTGGACTCCAGAGATCCCTTCTGCTGGGCAGCAGCCCTCACTGGGAGGAGTTTTTTCTTAATGGAGGGGTTGGTGCCTGGGAGGAGGGGCCAGGGTTAGTGCAGCCATTTTTGGAGGATCCAACCTGAATATTTTGCATCTCAGTTTCCCTGAAATGCCAAGATGCTTGATCATTTAAAAGGGATCCCGTCTCTAGTAGGGTGTTTGTTGAGGGGAAAGGAGCAGCAGTGGTGTAGGAGGTTAAGAGCTCGTGTATCTAATCTGGAGGAACCGGGTTTGATTCCCCGCTCTGCTGCCTGAGCTGTGGAGGCTTCTCTGGGGAATTCAGATTAGCCTGTGCACTCCCACACACGCCAGCTGGGTGACCTTGGGCTAGTCACAGCTTCTTGGAGCTCTCTCAGCCCCACCTACCTCACAGAGTGTTTGTTGTGAGGGGGGAAGGGCAAGGAGATTGTCAGCCCCTTTGAGTCTGCTTACAGGAGAGAAAGGGGGGATATAAATCCAAACTCTTCTCCTTCTTCTTCTTATAAATCCAACTCTTTTATGAAGATTATGTGGACAGCTTTGGTTGTTACATCAGACTTTCCCTTCCCCTCCCTTCCCCCCCTCCATCCTTCCACTCCTCCTTTTTCTCTCCCCTTCCCTTCCCTTTGCTCCCTTTCCTTCCCTACATCCCCCTCGGTTGAGGCCAAGGAGTTAAGTGCCATCGTGTGTGCCATTTCAAATACCCCCTGAGACGATACGGCTAGATTAAGTTTATATTGTACTGTTTTTTAATTGTCGCAGACTTAATTTATATCTGAATTGTTATATTGTTTTATACATTTATAAATATTGGAAACCATCCTGAGCCTACATTGGGAGGGGCTATATATTAAGCAAGCAAAATAAAAATTCAATTAAAAAAATCCTTCTTTGTGTTTGCCAGAGTTGGATTTGGACTCTGGAAAATGCGAATGACGGCAATAGTGCCTGCGGTGTTTCCAATTCAGAGAATTCCACTTCCTAGAATTTTGTATCTTGCTTTGTGTGAATTAAATTAAACCCTTCCTCATCCAGGCCTTGGTCCCCTGTGTCTCTATTTAGTGTGGGCTTTAGGAATTGCAATATAATTCCTTGTGTGGTCATATCCTCCCCCTACCATAGAGCGTTTGATTCCCAAGAGCCTAAAAATTAGATGCCAGGGCTTAAGTGCTGTTTGTCGTAAACAGGAATCTGCAGTATTCATTTCCAGCCCTGCATAGATGGCAGATCTTGGTCGTCAAGGGAAATTGGGGCTTCTCCCAACACTCCTGCCTCCTCAAGTGTAAATTTTCAACACGTTTTTCCTTTTAAAATGTCATGATCACACAGGTGTCAAACTCGCATCCCTCCAGATGTTATGGACTACAATTCCCATCATCCCCTGCCAGCATCATGCTGGCAGGGGATGATGGGAACTGCAGTCCATAACATCTGGAGGGGACGCGAGTTTGACACCTATGGTCTAGGTCTACAAAGCTGCTAATCTATGGTATACTCAGTAATCAAACCTCCTCCTCGCCCGATCATACAATGGAGGACCAGGCCAGTCTAGCTCTGGGGTGGTTACTTTGCTTTCCCAAATAGTGGTCGTCTTCTGGGGCAGTCTGAGCTTTCTCCACACTCAGGGCTGAGTTGCTGTCAGCGCAGTCTACCTAACCCACCCACCCCCCTTGCATTTTGTGATCCAGAGACCCCTGCATCTTACCCGAACACACTTAGAATCGTAGAGCTGGAAGAGACCCCAAGAGCCATCAAGTCCAACCCCCTGCCATGCAGGAACACTTAGAACTGAGGAAAGCGGGAACGAGCGTGTCTTCTCCGGCCCCTCTTCCTCCCGCTACTCGCTGGTCTCGCCTTGTGGGGGAGTCGCTGCTGGGGAAGGTCAGGGGCGGATTTGTTGTGGTTTTCACTCCCTTTTTATACTATGGGCAAGCCCTTTCTCTTGAACTTGTAGGTATTCCCCGAGGTGTGCCCTGTTCCCGGATGAGGAACGGCCCTTGTAGTCGCGAAGAAGGGAGTTCACTTAACGCTTGCAAATGGTTTGTACTCGTATATTTTATTTCTCCCGTTATGGAAAGATTTTTCTACACTTTTGAGCAGGAGGTGTTCGCTGGCTGGGAGCCACATGCAAGCCGTCTGTGCCCTATAACTGCTGGAGGGGCTGGCTGTGTGGTTTGGGGGGGCTGTGGCAGTGCTATGTTGTGTTCAGTGAGGGTCTCCCCACACACAAGCTGTCTGCCCTTGCAAGATGAATTTCATAAACCCCTCCCGCACATGCAGAATAATCCAGGTAGAAGCAAGCCTTTATTGGCAAAGACAGCAGTACAACAATAATAAAAACAGATTAAAAAAGCATATACAATACAGGATATACATGTTAGGACGAAGGAAATCTACTGGCATTTAGTAATTTCCAGGAGAAAGTCTGCCACTGTCATACAGAGAGAAGGATCAGGGTTGTCCAACAAGTAGTGTAATCTAAATAAATCGGGGAGATTGGGTAAATGTAAAGGAGTGAGATGCACATACTTGGATCTGATTTCCTTGAATCTGAGACAGTGAAGTAATTGGTGGGCCAGAGATTCAACTGAGCCATCGTTACATGGGCACAATCTTTTAGCCTTTTCTTGCTTATTAAATCTGCCATGTAACAAGGCAGAAGGCATAACATTAAACTTGGCGACCATTATGGCTCTCCTTTGAACAGGGTTTATTAAGCAATACAGGTAGTGTGCCAAGTGGCCCCGTTCAAATGGGAGAGAAAAATACAGGGGGGAGCACGTTTTCTTGGCTGCGGTGATTAGGGTAGAGAACTCTCTATCCAATAGTTGACCTTTTAATTTCCTATAAGCTTCTGAATAGGACAAGGGGCAAAGTGAATCCACTGACAGTCCGATAGAGGCAATTTTTTCTTCAATTATGGAAAACCAGGGGTTGGAATGGGTGTCAGAGAGCAGATGGTGGACCAGGGAATTACAGTCCGAGAGAAAATGAATTCGCAGCCAGAATCTAAAAGTCCTCAGCCAAGCGGCTGATTCCAAGGAGTTTTGACCTAACTCCAGACAAAGGGCAGCCCTTTGTCATGCAGAATAATTTTATTTATTTATTATTTAAATTTATAGACCGCCCCATCCCCGAGGGGCTCTGGGCGGTGCACAACAATATCAGTATGTATACAGTGTGTAACAAGGGTCACAATAAAAAAATTACTAAAATCCATAAAAAAACTATTAAAACCCATTGAAACAGCGGTCAAAACAATAATAGCGGTGTCCCATGACCCAATTCATTAAAACCTTCCCAGTAGGAGGGAATGGCCGGACTCCTCCCTAAAAGGATAACAAATATATATCCAAGAATGGAATTGTAAAAAAATATAGGGAGCAAAGGAACAAAGCAAAGGAGGGGGGCGCACCTCAGCAACTGGGCCCTCCAAAGGCCCGGTGGAACAACTCAGTCTTGCAGGCCCTGCAGAATTCACCAAGGTCCTGCAGGGCCCGGACAGCTGGAGGAAGAGTGTTCCACCAGGCCGGGGCCAGGGCCGTAAAGGTCCTGGCCCGTGTGGAGGCCAGCCGCATCATTGAGGGGCCAGGGATCACCAGCAAATTGGCCTCTGCCGAGCGCAGAGGCCGAGTAGGGGCATATGGGGCAATGCGGTCTCTAAGGTGCGAGGGTCCCAGGCCTCTGCACTTTCAATCCATTTTGCCACTGTGCGGAATAGCAAAATCCACTTGCAAACAATTGTGAAGGTGGATTGAAAGTGCATTATTCTGCACGTGCGGAAGGGGCCACAGTTCACTCACACCCACAACCAAATAATTGAGGTAGTTGCTTTTCACCTGTTGGCTCTGACTTACACAAGGGGTCCTCCGTGTTTGTGAGCCTGCGGGCACCTTTACAATTCTGACACAGGGCAGGGGGAGCCTATCACAAAATAGCTGCCCCAGGAAGTGGAGCCAATGGCAACATGTCAGGGGTGGGGTTTATATGTAAGGATGCCTTTTAATCTGCTCAGCCAATCAGAAGCCCTGCTGTCTAAAAAATCCCTTTTAGCCCCACCCTAAAAGCACTTTTGCAGGCACCAGGCAAGATGTTGGTGGGTGCCAGGGTGGTTACGGATCCTGAGGTGGCTAATGGGAATCAGAAACAGCAGACACTAAAGTTCAGTTAAGTTGTTCAGGGGGAGCAGCAGTGGTTAAGAGCAGGTGCACTCTAATCTGGAGAACCGGGTTTGATTCCCCGCTCTGCTACTTGAGCTGTGGAGGCTTATCTGGGGAACCAGATTAGCTTGTGCACTCCAACACATGCCAGCTGGGTGACAGTGGGCTAATCATAGTTTTTCAGAGCTCTCTCAGCCCCACCTACCTCACAGGGTGTTTGTTGTGGGGTGGGGGTGGGGGGGAAGGGAAAGGAGATTGTAAACACCTTTGAGTCTTTTCTGGGGAAATCAGATTAGCCTGTGCACTCCCACACACACCAGCTGGGTGACCTTGGGCTAGTCCAGTGTTTCCCAACCTTTTCAAGGTCAGGGTGCCCTTGACCTCACTCTTCATATCTCACGGTACCCCTGTCGCCACCCTCCACCTTCCCCTCCCATTGCCCCTGCTTGCCACACACCCCACCTTCCCCTCCCAGGGTGAAGGGTAGCACTGGGGGGGGGTGGCTGCTGACCTTGTGGCAGGCCCTGCCCCATGGGCCAGCTCCATGTCCTTGCTGGCGCTGGTGGGAGACACCACAAAAATGAGGGGGGCAGGGACAGTAGTGTTGCCGCGGTACCCCGGGACATGCTCACCGCACCCCAGGGTGCCAGGAAACCCTGGTTGAGAATGGCTGGGCTAGTCACAGTTCTTCAGAACTGTCTCAGCCCCACCCGCCTGACAGGGAGTTTGTTGGGGGGGGGGAGGGAAAGGAGTTTGTAAGCCCCTTTGAGTCTCCTTACAGAAGAGAAAGGGGGGATATAAATCCAAACTCCTCTTCCTCTTCTTCATCCTCCTTCCTCTTCTTCATCCTCCTCCTCTTCCACCTCCTCCTCCTCCTCTCCAGATGATCATAGCTGTTTAACTTATTTGTGAGCAAAATGCTGTTTCCGGAAGATGTCTCACTGGCTTCTTGGGGGAGACTGATCCCCAGGTGTTCGGTCTTCCCTTCCTTCCTGTAACGTGCGCAAACCAAACAGCTTTCTCCCCAGCTCTCTAATTGATCTGGGGTGAAACTCTCCAAGTAACAAGTACTTGACTCTTGTGACTTTCCTCCTACTGAAGAGGGGCACGTTTTGCTCACCTTGATGAAGGCATCATTTTCGCTCGGGTTGCACTTAGTCTGAACAAATGATTTTTTTATTTGGTCTGCTTTAAAACAGCAGAATGAGGTTTTGTGTAGGTTGAGCCTGTCGTGATGATAGATTGGCTTAGGACTGTTTCTTTCTCTGCGTGGTCCTGAGTTCCTGGGTGCCCTCTCGTCTGACATTTTCAGATGGGTCTTCAGTGGGAGAGCAAGATCTGAGCGCGGAGGTACCGTAAAAACTGACATGATTTCCAGGGTAAACGTTTTCATCAGTTGTGTTCGATAAAGAGAGCTTTGAATCTGGAAAGCTCATATCCTGGAAATCTTTTGAATTTACTCATGTACGTGTAACCTCTATCTGTGGGTTCTGTGGGGCAGAACTTAGAATGAGTTTGCAACAACAAATTAAAAAAAACAAACAAAATGGTTTACTTTCTTAACATATAACATCAACATTTAACATCACACTTCAAGGTCCTGTTCAGGTTTCATTTCAAGTCCTTCTAGTTACAGTCTTCTGATATTGCCAAGTCCAATTCTTCCTGCAAGTGGGTTGGCTCCTGAAGACTCTAAGGGCTTGGTGAACAGGATTCAACATGATGAAGGTTTCCAGGAGAACTCTCACCCATTACAACATAAAAAATCCTTAACAAGGTGTTAAGGGCTTATAGAAATCAAGGTCCGAGTCTGGTAGCCTTGTCTCCTCCAAACTACATGAGCTCTGCAGCCTTCTGCTGCTTTGAGTCTCCACCCCTTTCTGGGTCAACCCATTCTGAGCATGGGGGTTACATACGCATTTCCAGTAATTCCTAATCTTTGGACACTCCCACCACATATGAAAAAGATCACCCATAACTCTTATTACCCACAGTCTTAGGAGCAGCAGTGGCATAGTGGTTAAGAGCAAGTGCACTCTAATCTGGAGAATCAGGTTTAATTCCTCCCTCTGCCACTTGAGCTGTGGAGACTTATCTGGGGAACCAGATTAGCTTGTGCACTCCAACACTACCAGCTGGGTGACCTTGGATGAGTCACAGTTCTTTGGAGCTCTCTCAACCACTCCTGCCTCACAGAGTGTTTGTTGTTTGGGGGGGGGAGGAGGGAAAGGAGATTGTGAGCCCCTTTAAGTTTCCTTTCAGGGGTATAAATCCAAACTCCTCTTCTTTTTACATCTTACATGTTGGGTCATTACTTTTATATGTTGATGCTAATTGTTGTGGCGTAGGGTACCATCTGTGGAATAATGTAAGAAATTGTTCTCTTTGCTCTAAACTTGAAGAAAATTTGTTAAAAACCTGGAAGGAGTTTTCCCCAATCCTGTAGAGGTATATTTCTATCAAAATCCTTTGCCCGTTTTATCATAACCTCCTTCACTGTTTCCATTTCTAATATTGAATTTAGTAACGTTTTATAAAGCTTGCTCGTCGTTTGCTGTTATCTAGTAGTAACATTTGGTCTAAGTCTGTACATTTGTTGTGAATATCCCAATTTTTTTTTCTGCAATAGAAGAGCAAGATCTGAAATAATTTCCAGGGTGAAAGATTTCATCAGTAGAGTCTGATAAAGGGAGCTTTGGATCTGGAAAGCTCAAACCCTGGAAACCTTTTTGGTCTTTAGCGTGCTGCTGGACTCTCGTCGTATGTGCTGGTCAATAAACGGGCCCTTTCAAACGCTGTTAAGTTTGAGCATTGCTTCTCGCTTCAAACAGTGTGTGGAAGATATTGTCAAGCATACATTGTCGAAGGCTTTCTTGATGGCTGTGGTCTGGTTGTTTCTACTCCTAATGTTCCACCCGCCATTATGACTCGCATCTTCAGAGGAATTAATTAACCCAGAAAATTGCGCAGCACGCCGGCTGGCTGGTTGTGAAAGCATAAACAATTATAGTCAAATGAATAATCCACTATAGTCTCAAAAACTCAAATGTATCTTATTGACATAAGTTCTTAAACTGTTGGTACAATTTTACATGATAATGTACTAAGATGCATCACAAATCCTAAATATAAAGAGGTATAGTTCATAAGAAGCTAGATTCCTTATTCAGTGCTATGTATCAAAAACAGCAGGAAGCAAGCCGCAAAAGTCCGTAACAGAATGCGGTGCCAGCAAAATCTTGCCAAAGAGTTTGAGTGCTGCTCGGCTGTTGCAAAATTCAAGCGTCACTGTTTACAAGCTGCTCCGCTGTGGCAATGCAAGCCTCGATTAATGATGATATGAATAGTTCAATAGTTGAATTCAAAAAACGCTGCGCAATTTTCTGGGTTAATTAGTTCCACGCCGCACACCTGTTTGTGTTCATCTTCAGAGGAATGTCACGGAGAACCCATGACAGCCAGTCTTATCAGATCCTTGAAAACTCAGTTGCTCGGTGTGCTCTAGAGGTGCCCCTTTCAGTGGGGGCCAGCCAGCTTGTGTTTTTTAAATGCACTGCCTTCCAGGCTGTTGTGACCAAAGCTTTTCCCCTTCTGTTCCCCTAGGATGTGTTTGGTGACGACTCTGAAATTTCGAAGGAATCCTCAGGGGTCAAGAAACGGCGTATCCCGCGCTTTGAAGAAGTCGAGGAAGAACCGGAGGTCATCCCTGGCCCGCCGACCGAAAGTCCAGGGATGCTGACTAAGCTGCAGGTGAGGCCCCTGCTCACCTGGACGGAGACGTGGGGAAAGCAGTCAGCTCCTTGCAAGTGGCAGATTTCAGTCTGTCCAGATCAAGTGTTCAGGGATCTGACCGTTTACCCCAAAAGTCAAACGTGTAGCTGCAAAAATAGTCCCTGCGGTGGTGGGGGGTCAACATATGGGGAGGCATTTTATTCATTTCTGTAGAAAATTTGGTTTGCCACCTCTCTAGAAGCTGCTGGAGGCAGCTTGCAACTAGAACAAGGTCACAGTACATTCTGCGCACCTGTACTTTAAATGCAAGTGTCGTACTCCGAACCCCCCCATCAAGCGGGATTGTACAGAGCTGAGATGGTGGGCAGAGTGGCCCCCTCCCAGGGTTTGATCACTGGGGTGTGATGCCAGACGTCTCTTGCTATTAACTATTTATTGAAGGTTCCTGCTGCTATAGTTTTAAGGTTTTGTATTATTTTTAACTGGGATTATTTGATTTATTTTAATTGTGTTTGTTGTTGTTTTGCTGTACACCGCCCTGAGCCCTTCAGGGGTAGGGCGGTTTATCAAATCGAATGAATGAATGAATGAATGAATGAATGAATGAATGAATGAATGAATGAATGAATGAGAGCAGGTGCAGTCTTAAGCTGGAGAACCGGGTTTGATTCCCCGCTCTGCCACTTGAGCTCTGCCACTTGAGCTGCGGAGGCTTATCTGGGGAACTAGATTAGCCTGTGTACTCCAACACATTCCATCTGGGTGACTTTGGGCTAGTCACAGTTCTTTGGAGCTCTCTCAGCCCCACCCACCTCACAGGGTGTTTGTTGTGGGGGGGGGGAAGGGCAAGGAGATTGTCAGCCCCTTTGAGTCTCCCACAGGAGAGAAAAGCTGGATATAAATCTAAAATTACTCCTATTCCTACACTTCTTCTTGACACCAAGGGCCGAGACTTGGGGGAAGGCAGCATTTTGTTTTCCTGGGGCTGGGGGAGGGGGACTATCCTTTCTGTGTCGGTGGTTCATCAGGTGTGAAGGGAATGTGTTCTGCGCTAAGGGGGGATGGCTTCAAAAGCATTTAACCTCTGGAAAAATCCCTGCAGATCAAGCAAATGATGGAAGCAGCAACGCGGCAGATTGAGGAGCGGAAGAAACAGCTGAGCTTCATCAGTCCTCCTGCCCCCCAGGTATGACCTCCCAAGCTCCCCAGGTGTAACCTCTCAAGCCCCCGCCCTCTTCTAAGCTTCCTGGTCATTGGGCTTTCTGCAGTAGTACCACAATTTCTCATGAGAACAGTGCTTATCTGAATTCAGTGGCTGCCGAAGTAGTATTTCCTTGGGTGCAAGGGCTTTCGTCTGCCCGAGGACGGTGACTTTCTCAGACCCCCCACCCCGCCCCTGGCAGTGCTAAATTGTCCCATTCCACTCCAGCACTGGATCCGGCCCCTGTCCACAAGATTTGCACTTATTTAAACCACTTTCACTCAGTGTGGGTCCTCAAAGCAATGAAGAGCCCTTAGGGGATGGGGCGGTCTACAAATATAATAATAAATAAATAAAATAATAAATAAATAAAGTTAAAACTAAGCTATCTTTAAAAAATCTATATATATAAAATCTATCAGTTCGTTTTTCTGCTGACAGATAATTTCCCAAACTACTGGACCGATTGCTTTGAAATTTTCACACAACGTCGCATTCGCGTGCGGCCAGGTTTCCATACTGTTTCCACACCTCCTGTTGTGTACATGTCACAACTGTGCCAGTTATTGTGTACATGCCACACATGTGACAGTTGGAGCCACAGTTCTGTTCCGCAACAGCGCCATCTGCTGGCCATCAAAGCAACACCCTCTGATACAAGGGAACCAACCATGCCTTCCTTGAAAACCACTTCCTTATGGAGTTAAAAGGATGGGGTGGGTTATCTGCACATGGCCCACCCTCCCTAGCGGAGGAAGAGGAAGGTGAGGGAGGGTCCAGGGGTTTGTAGACCAAACGCTCTGAAATTTGAACACAATGTAGCTCATGCCTCCCAGCGTGTTTTACACTAGATAATTCACCTGCAAGGGAAGGGAGTGAAAGGGACAGGATCAGCCCACCTGGACATGGCCCACCCACCCTAGCAGAGGAAGGGGAACATTAGGGAGGGACCTGCAGGGTTGCCATGCAAGGGAACGGGAGAGAGGGAGGGGAGCGAGGAGCCCCTTGCCTCTCCCCTCCCTTGCAATCATTGTGCGATGACACATGTTCGAACCGTTCGCTTCCCCTTTTCTTCCTTTTTCACTTCACCAGACTCAGCCACAGCAACATGTAGCCGGGCATGCTAGTGGGTTTATATATAAACAGCAATTAAAAACATGTTTGGGAAGGGGGAAGGGGGATCAGTAGGGGAAGAATGAGGGAGGTTACAATGATGACTCAGTTCACCTTGGCTAAAAGCATGCTTCAAAGCTCCACGAGAAAAGGGCTGATTAAAAACCAATTTCTAACATGTTTTTTGAATCGTGCTACTGAGTTGCTGCGGCTGCCGAAGCCCAGCTGTTTTCTTTCTGGGAACCAAGACTCACCACCTAATCCTTGTGCTCTTTGACCCCTCCAGTATCTGGGATGTTCATAATTTCTCTGTGGTTGCTCCAGTGCACATGGAAGGGCTGTAAGCAAAATTACTTACTCCAAGATGAAGTGCCCAGATCTTTCCCCAAGCAAAATCTGGTGGTTGCTGGGAGATTGCCCTGTGCTCAACTCGCCCTCATTAAAAAAAAGTCAATAGTCGAATCAGCTTTGTAAATTGGCCATGCTGGCAGGGACTGATAGGAATTGTAGTCCATGGACATCTGGAGCACCATAGGTCGGCCACGCCTTCCCCGAAGCCAGCTGACCTCAGCATCCCTTCTTCCCGCAGCCGAAAGCTCCGGCGGCCTCCCAGCCCGAGCGCCTGCCCATTGGCAACACCATCCAGCCCTCGCAAGCAGCCACCTTCATGAACGACGCCATCGAGAAAGCCAGGAAGGCGGCTGAATTGCAGGCCCGGATCCAGGCCCAGCTGGCCTTGAAACCCGGGCTCATCGGCAACACCAACATGGTGGGCCTGGCCAACCTGCACGCCATGGGCATCGCCCCACCGTGAGTACGAGGGAGCGGAAGGAGCCATCGGGAAAGGGGGGGTAGTTTCCGACACTTGTGGGCCCGGGGGATGCAAAGAAAGCAAGAGTGGGGGGCACCATGGTGCATATCCTGACCTCTGGGCTAAGGAATCATAGAGTTGGAAGAGACCACCAGGGCCATCCAGTCCAACCCCCTGCCATGCAGGAGCACACAATCAAAGCACTCCTGACAGGTGGCCATCCAGCCTCTCTTTACAAACCTCCAAAGAAGGAGACTCCACCACCCTCCCACACAGCATATTCCACTGCCCAACTGCCCTTCCCTTCAAGACGTTCTTCCTGGTGTTTAGGTGGGATCCCCTTTTAATAAAAACATCAGAAGAGCCCTGGTGGATCAGACTAGGGAGGGTCCATCTAACCCATCATCCGGTCTCACACAGTTCCTCTGGAGGGCCAACAAGAAGTCATAGAGGCCGAGGCCTTCCCCTGATCCTACCACTGGTACTCATATGATTGCAGGTGAAGGGCCACGTTACGTGATTGATGGACTATGTTGCCGGCTGGGTGGCCTTCTTTTTGCCTCTGTGTCCAACAGAGTCTTGCATGACCTTGGAGAGAGGGGCACGTTCCTATGGCGTGTTTTGGTCCCAGACGCAGCAGTGGCGTAGGAGGTTAGGAGCTCGTGTATCTAATCTGGAGGAACCAGGTTTGATTCCCAGCTCTGCCGCCTGAGCTGTGGAGGCTTATCTGGGGAATTCAGATTAGCCTGTGCACTCCCACACACGCCAGCTGGGTGACCTTGGGCTAGTCACAGCTTCTCGGAGCTCTCTCAGCCCCACCCACCTCACAGGGTGTTTGTTGTGACGGGGAAGGGCCAGGAGATTGTCAGCCCCTTTGAGTCTCCTGCAGGAGAGAAAGGGGGGATATAAATCCAAACTCTTCTTCTTCTTCTTCTCGTCCAAGCTCTGGCCAGACCCCTGGGCTGTGCCCTTTGCGGCTGAGCCCTGACCACGAATGCTGTTTGACCCAACAAGGCTTTAACCGGCCAGCAGTGCTGAAGTCTCCCTCCGTCCTTGCAGCGGAGCCAAATTCTAGCCAAAGGTCTTTGGGGCAGGATTCCTGCTTGCCCTCTTCAGCTACTCATGGCTGCCCCTTGCAGCCGGCGCTGAGTCCAGTTGCTGCTCGCACCGTGGCAGTGGGGCTTTGGGCAGCTGTCACCTGTGACTCTGGGAGAAAGCGCAAGGAAGTACTTCCTTATGAGGAGAGGCTGCAGCGTTTGGGGCTCTTTAGTTTGGAGAGGAGACGTCTGAGGGGGGATAGGATTGAAGTCTATACAATTATGCATGGGGTAGAAAATGTTGACAGAGAGAAATTTTTCTCTCTTTCTCACAATACTAGAACCAGGGGGCATCCATTGAAAATGCTGGGGGGAAGAATTGGGACTAATAAAAGGAAACACTTCTTCATGCAACGTGTGATGGGTGTTTGGAATATGCTGCCACAGGAGGTGGTGATGGCCACCAACCTGGATAGTTTTAAAAAGGGCTTGGACAGATTTAAGGAGGAGAAGTCGATCTATGGCTACCAATCTTGATCCTCATTGATCTGAGGTTGCAAATGCCTGAGCAGACCAGGTGCTCAGGAGCAGCAGCAGCAGAAGGCCATTGCTTTCACCTCCGCACGTGAGCTCCCAAAGGCACCTGGTGGGCCACTGCAAGTAGCAGAGTGCTGGACTAGATGGACTCTGGTCTGATCCAGCAGGCTAGTTCTTATGTTCTTATGCACAATACTTAGTTAAATCGAATGACTCTCGGCCACTGGATGTGGGAATGGGAGCCGCTTAAGATGGCAAGCACCTCTTTTCATAGAATCATAGAGTTGAAAGAGACCACAAGGGACATCCAGTCCAAACCCCTGCCATGCAGGAACACACAGTCAAAGCACTCCCGACAGATGGCCGTCCAGCCTCTGTTTAAAAACCTTCAAAGAAGGAGACTCCACCACTCTCCGAGGCAGTGAATCCCACTGTTGAATAGCCCTGATTGTCAGGAAGTTCTTCCTCACGTTTCGGTGGAGTCTCTTTTCTGCCACTTTGAATCCGTCACTCTGTGTCCTAGCATCCCTTCAAATATTTAAACATAGCTATCATGACCCTCCTTAACCTTCGTTTCTCCAGACTATACATCCCCAGCTCCCTCGGTCTCTATTTGTAGGGGATGGACTCCAGACCTTGTACCATTTTGGTTGTCCTTCTCTGGACCCGTTCCAGCTTGTCAATATACTTCTTGAATTGCGGTGCCCAGTCCAGGTGAGGTCTGACCAATGCAGAATAGACAGGTACAATTACATCCCTCGATCTCGACGCTATGCTCCTATTGTTACAGCCCAGAATCGCATTGGCTTTCTTGGCCGCCGCATCACACTGCTGGCTCGTGTTTAGTTTATCGTCTCCTAAGACTCCAGATCCTTTTCGCATGTAGTGTTGTTGAGCCAGGAGTCACCCATCCTGTATCTGCATTTCATTTTTTCTGCCTTTCCATGCTAAGAAGGCCCAGGAGGTAGCTGAGGATTAATTCAACATTGAGCTTCTACCTTTCTGCGAGACAAGGTGTACCTGCCCACCGTTAACTATGAAGTGTTCCTTTGTCTATTACTGCCAGACTCATTAAACCGGGGTTATGCGATCGGCAGTAGGTCTTAGTGGTGGTCTCAAGGGATAAATGTCCCTTGTTTTAACGGGGTGCTGCAGTTATTAACAACAACAACCTTGATTTGGCATTTAAAAATAGGTTCTAGAGCATTGCCAGACATTTTTGAAATACAAATTAAGAGTACATTCAAAGCACAGACAGGAAGACTGTATATAGCAGTATACATTACTTAGAAAGTTCTGTCACTTGTAAAAGAAATTTTGCTACTTTTTCCAAGAGCATGACATCTGTGTTGCTTAACAGAAGCTCCACAACAGAACAGTCAGAGTCACTTTCAGATTTGTCTAGGGCCAGCCTGGGAGAGAAATTCCTGATGCCCACATATCTCGGACACTCAAGAATAATGTGAGCCATTAAACTGAGGGGGGGTGTAGAGGGGCGGGTCTTAGTGGTGGTCTCAAAGGATAACGGGGTGCTGCAGTCACAGGTGTCGTCGTCAGCTGGGCCAGGCTTTTGCGAGGCCGGCTGGTTCCCTCCCAGCGCGTTCAGTGGGCTTATGAACGGGTGGGTGTCGTTTGGGGTGTCTTGGCCCAGGAAAGTGGAGCTCAAGGACCAGACCAAGCCGTCCCCCCTGATCTTGGATGAGCAGGGCCGCACCGTGGACGCCACGGGCAAGGAGATCGAGCTGACCCACCGCATGCCCACCCTCAAGGCCAACATCCGGGCGGTCAAGAGGGAGCAGTTCAAGCAGCAGCTGAAGGAGAAGCCGTCCGAGGACATGGAGTCCAACACGTACTTCGACTCCCGCGTCTTCATCACGCCCGCCCAGCGGCCAAAGCGGACCTTCAAGTTCCACGAGAAGGGCAAGTTCGAAAAGATCGCCCAGAGGTTGCGAACGAAGGTAATGCGCGTGTGCGGGAGGCAGGCGGGCAGGGGTGGCTCGGAGGCAGCGGGTGAGCAGGGATTTATTTATTGTTGGATTTGATTTGTTAATCGCCCCTCCCATGACTGGCTCGGGACGACGCACAAACACAATTACGTTACATAAAAACTGTTTTCTTTGCTTTGGCTGCTGTCAGCCCCCTGCCTCTAATTTATTTCCTCCCTTTATACCAGCGATAGCGAACCTTTTCGAGACCGAGTGCCCAAATTGTAACCCAAAACCCAATTATTTCTCACAAAGTGCCAATACAGCAATTTAACCTGAATTCTGAGGTTTTGGCTTAGAAAAAAATGGTTGACTGAGGTGTGCGTTACTCTGGAATAAGCTTGGTGAAGCAACCGTGCAATGCTTCGAATGGGTGAATCACAACCCTAGGAGGGTTTACTCAGAAGCAAGCCCCATTGCCAACAACCAAGCTTACTCCCAGGTAAAGGATCGTGCCCAGGCCAGCCTAGATATATGTGTGTGGGGGTGATTTTCCACCCCCCCACATGATGAACTCTGGGTGCTAGTGCCCACAGAGAGGGCTCGGAGTGCCACCCGTGCCGTAGGTTCGCCACCACTGCTTTATACCCAGCTTTTCTTCCCAGGGGTCCCCAAAGCGGCTGACCTTATTCTCTCCCATGTTATGTTCGTAACAACTCCGTGAAGTAGGTTAGGCCGCCGGGCCCAAGGGCATCCGGTAGGACAGTGATGGCGAACCTTTTCAAGACCGAGTGCCCAAATTGCAACCCAAAACCCACTTATTTATCGCAAAGTGCCAACACGGCAATTTAACCTGAATACTGAGGTTTTAGTTTCGAAAAAATGGTTCGCTCCGAAGCATGCGTTACTCGGGAGTAAGCTTGGTGGTAGTCAGTGGCTTTGCTTTGAAGCAACTGTGCAACTCTTCCAATGGGTGAATCACAACACTAGGAGGGTTTACTCAGAAGCAAGCCCCATTGCCAGCAACCGAGCTTACTCCCAGGTAAAGGATTGCGCTTTAGTACTTCACATGAAAATCAGTGGGGTTTAACAGCGCTTAACAGGGTTACCTATTCTGCTTCCCCAAAACTAGGTCTTAGGTTTAATGCTATAATCAAGCCCAGCGGCCCAGGCCAGCCTAGATGTGTGGGGGTGATTCTGTTTGCCTGTGCCCACAGAGAGGGCTCTGAGTGCCATGTCTGGCACCTGTGCCATAGGTTCGCCACCACTGCGGTAGGAGCTTCCGTGGCAGCGTGGAGATTTGGGCTGGGGTCTTCTCCCGGATCCTGGTCCCATGGGCCTTTCCCCGCACTGGCGGTTTGCTTTTCCAAGTACGTCAGACTTCCTGTGTGCCTCTCAGCCAACGCTGCCGTTTTGTTGTCAGGCTCAGCTGGAGAAACTCCAGGCCGAGATCTCTCAAGCGGCCAAGAAGACTGGCATTCACACCTCCACCAAACTGGCCCTGATTACTCCCAAGAAGGAGCTGAAGGAGGGCGAAGTCCCCGAGGTGGAATGGTGGGACTCCTACATCATCCCCAACGGCCTAGACATGTACGTTGCTGTGCCTTTCCCAGGCTTTTGCCGTGTGTGTGTTGTGTGTGTGTGGTGTGCGTGTGTGGTGTGCGTGTGTGGTGTGTGGTGTGTGTGTGTGTGTGTGTGTGATTTAAGTCTTCATTCTGCATTTGGCTGGAGCAGGTGGTTGATTCAGACACCTGGAAGGAATCGGCCTGTGAATATTTTCCCGCTCCCAGGCAGTAGTTCTCAGGGGCCTCTGCGCTCAGCAGAGGCAAATTTACTGGTGATCCCTGGCCCCTCAATGATGCGGCTGGCCTCCACCCGGGCCAGAGCTTTTACAGCTCTGGCCCCTGCCTGGTGGAACGCTCTACCTCCAGCTACGCGGGCCCTGCGGGATCTTAATGAATTTCGCAGGGCCTGCAAGACGGAGCTGTTCCACCGGGCCTTTGGGGAGACCGGCCGCTGCTGAGCCCCCCCTTTCTAAAATCTGTGGACCCTGCCGTTCCACCTCCCTCTTCTTTCCTCCCCCCACTCTTTTCTTAGGGGACTACGAGTAGGACGCCATCGGTAATTTTGATAGATGCTGCATTTTAATAAGATTGGAATTTTAACATATAGAGCCATATTTAATAACTATTTAAAAATTGATTTTATTTGTGCTCTATCTGTTTGTTCGCCGCCCTGAGCCCTTCGGGGGAGGGCGGTTTATAAATATAATAAATAATAATAATAACTGGGGGGAGGGAAGCAGATCCTGTGCTGACGTCGTCCTCCAGTCGCTCCGTCTGGCAGAAGCTTGTCAAAGAGAAAGAAGAAGAGTTTGGATTTATATTCCCCCCCTCTTTTCTCTCCTTTAAGGAGACTCAAAGGGGCTTACACTCTCCTTTTTCTGCCCTCCCCTCAACAAACACCCTGTGAGGTGGGTGGGGCTGAGAGAGCTCCGAAGAACTGTGACTAGCTCAAGGTCACCCAGCTGGCATATGTTGGAGTGCACAGGCTTATCTAGTTCCCCAGATAAGCCTCCGCAGCTCAAGCGGCAGAGCGGGGAATCGAACCCGGTTCTCCAGACTAGAGTGCACCTGCTCTTAGCCACTACGCCACTGCTGCTCTGAGAGGGGCAGGCTCTGAGGCAACCATTTTCTGCTCTCTTGTGTTTTTTTTAGAAAAGAAGCAGATTCGTTTAAAAGAGAGGACTATTTTGGCATCACAAACCTAGTGGAGCACCCGGCTCAGTTAAATCCTCCAGGTGAGATTCTGTTGTTGGGTTCCTTACCGGGCACTCTAGGGAGCTGAACGGAGTGTCCAGGGGGCGGGCAGGGAGGGGGGGGGAGCAGGAGGCTCTTGCGGCATAGGGTGCTTGTTGGACAGCGCAGAGGCCCGGTCTCTTCCCCCCCCCTTCCCCACTGGCTTCCTGTCACCAGGGGTCTCAGGGCTGCCAAGTCTAGAAGTCGCAGTCTGTGCTGCATGGTCTCCTTCAAGGAAGCAGCTGCTGCAGCGAACAGATTGGCTAAGATGTCTTGCAGAAGGCTGGAATCAACCGCCTGTTGTGAGTTTTCCGGGCCAGCCGTAGATGCAGGAGAAACGTTAGGAGCTGACACTACCAGACCACGGCCCTACAGTCCAGAAAACCCACAGCAGCCAGGTCGACTGAGGTTAAAAAGTCTCCTTTGGCAGCCACAGAGAGTTTGCTGCTTAGGGCTAATCTATCGTTGGTGTCTTTGGGTCAGGGACACACACTTATTAATTTTGTCCCTCCCTTTTAACGTTCTGGGAGCTTGTGATATCTGGATCTACCATCCCCCTCTTTGGGAGGGTTTTATTGATAGTTTTAATGCTGGACGCCAAGTGATTTATGTGGAACGCTGTAATTTTACATTTTCATGATGTTATGGCTCAATGAGCCTATATTATTTATTTATTGCTATTGTTGTTTATGTAACATTATTTTGTTGTTCACCGCCCAGAGCCCTTAGGGCAGGGGTGGGCAATTATTTTTTCCATGGGGCCGCATAAGAAACAGAAAATATTGTGGAGGGCCGGGCCAAAAGGCAGGGGGGGCAAGGCGCTTTTGAAAGCCCCGCAGAAGCCGGCAGCCAAGGCAACCGGCTTCTGCGGGGCTTTCAAAGACGCCTCGCTCCCCAGCACGGCAGGGGGGCCAGTCAGGGTCATCCGGCGGGCCGGATGTGGCCCCCGGGCCGTATAATGCCCAGGTCTGCCTTAGGGGATGGGGCGGTATATAAATATGATAATAAATTTATTTATTTATTTATTTATTTATTTTATCAGATTTAATAAACCGCCCCATCCCCAAAGGTCTCTGGGCGGTGTCCAACCAATAAAACAATCAACCTCCATCTTAAAATCAGAGGATAACACAAAGAAAGACAAACTCATCGGGCAGCGAGGGGCTAGCGAGAGAAGCCTGTACACACTGCTACACAGACCACATGAGAACTATTTGGGAGCGCAAATTTATGTTTACACGACAGGTCAAAGACTGGTGTTATTCAGTCTTATTGCTTTTATCCAGCACTTATTCAGACAAGGGGTGTGGGTGGGAGAGAGATCTGTGCAGGGCCTCTACATCTGACTCGTGCTTTTGGCACTAGAAGTAGGCGCTCCGGTGTAGATTTGCGGCTTCTCAGTCTTTCTGATAAGCTGCCTCTAGGCTCCAGCTGCTCTTGGGGTCTGCTTATTCTTGTCTTCCTTGTTCCAGTGGACAGCGACACACCAGTCACCTTGGGAGTGTATCTCACCAAAAAAGAGCAGAAGAAATTACGGCGTCAGACCCGGCGGGAAGCCCAGAAGGAGCTGCAGGAGAAAGTGAGGCTGGGCCTCATGCCCCCTCCGGAACCAAAAGGTAGGAGGGTTAGCAGCTTGTCCAGACGAAAGAGCTGCCCTTGATTTATTGATCTAAAATCCCTGTGCTCCGCTTTACCTATTTTTTTCAACAACAACCTTTATTTGGCATTTAAAAATAGGTTCTAGAGCGTTGCCATTGTATTTTTAAAATACAAATCAGGAGTACATTCAAAGCGCAGACAGGAAGACTGTATATAGCAGTATACATTACTTAGAAAGTTCTGTCACTTGTAAAAGAAATTTTGCTACTTTTTCCAAGAGCACGACATCTGTGTTGTTTAACAGAAGCTCCACAACAGAACAGTCAGAGTCAGGTTCAGATTTGTCTAGGCCAGCCTGGGAGAGAAATTCCTAATGCCCACATATCTCGGACAGTCAAGAAAAATGTGAGCAAGAGTCTCCACTTGATTTTTACAGTGTGGACAAACCCGATCCTGGAGAGGGATGGATAAGTAACGACCCTTTGTAATAGCCGATGGGAAGGTATTGGATCTGGCCCTTGTGATAATCCATCTCTGTTGGGGTTCAGTTAATAAATCAAGATATGTGGCTATGTGCCCCTGTTCCGGTATTATTCCGACAGAGAGGGGTGAGCATGATTTATTTGCTTGCCCCAAAAAGATATGATATTCCTGTTCTAGAAGTCTACTTTTTAAGGTTCGGAAAATCTCTCTGGGTGTCAACATACAGAGATCTTCAAGCAATAAACCTATTGAGTAAATTTTTGATTTGAGAAGTTGATACCGCTTTACCTCTCGGTACAAGATCTCTCCCTTTCCCCTCCAATGGCTGCGCTGAGCATTGTCGTTCCTCCCTTGCAGTGCGGATCTCAAACCTGATGCGCGTTCTGGGGACGGAAGCGGTCCAGGACCCGACCAAAGTGGAAGCCCACGTCCGAGCCCAGATGGCAAAGAGGCAGAAGTAGGCACTCCGGCGTAGATTTGCGGCTTCTCGGTCTTTTTTAATAAGCTGCCTTTAGGTTCCGGCTGCTCTTAGCGTCTGCTTATCTTTTGCTTGTATCCCAGTGGTATCCTGCCTCTCCTTTGGGGCTCAGAGGGAAGGTAGTGTGGTGTAGCAGTTAGGGGGAGTGGAGAGACATGTCCTCACTCTGCTGCTGGCTGGACCTTGGGCAGTGGCTGTCTCTGGAGCAGCAGTGGCGTAGGAGGTTAAGAGCTCGTGTATCCTATCTGGAGGAACCGGGTTTGATTCCCAGCTCTGCCACCTGAGCTGTGGAGGCTTATCTGGGGAATTCAGATTAGCCTGTGCACTCCCACACACGCCAGCTGGGTGACCTTGGGCTAGTCACAGCTTCTCGGAGCTCTCTCAGCCCCACCCACCTCACAGGGTGTTTGTTGTGAGAGGGGAAGGGCAAGGAGATTGTCAGCCCCTTTGAGTGTCCTGCAGGAGAGAAAGGGGGGATATAAATCCAAACTCCTCTCCTCGTCCTCGTCCTCGTCCTCGTCCTCGTCCTCCTCCTCCTCCTCCTTCTTCTTCTTCTTCTTCTGTGACATGGGAAAACAGGAAGGGCCAGGTGCAGATGTGCTTGTTTAGGGGCTGGCGCTCAGCTAGGGAACTTGACACGCTGCCGGGTAGAAACTGCACGACCCCCTCTTTCTCCGCAGAGCTCACGAAGAGGCCAACGCAGCACGGAAACTGACTGTCGCCCAGAGGAAAGCCAAGCAGGTGAAAAGGCTGAAGGAAGATATCTCTCAGGGAGTTCACATATCTGTCTACAGGTGAGCGTCTCCCCCTGCACCCCTCCAGCCAAGCAGTTTCCCCCCCGGGACTCGTTGTGGGCCTGAGCCAGAGGTGGGATCCAGCAGGTTCTCGCCAGTTCCCGAGAGTGGGTTACTAATTATTTGTGTGCACCGAGAGTGGGTTACTAACTGGGTCTGCTTTTCCGTTAGAAATTCCATTAGGTCCAAAAATCATAAAGTCCTGTTGTTTCCTATGTGGCTGGTTAGCGAAGGTAGAAAACGGGATAATTCTCCCTGTTGGGCTGTTTTAAAAACATGTTTTAGCAATATGGTAAAGTTCCTTGTTTGAGGAAAGTATCCTTCTTTTGATTTCTAGAAACAAAATTAAATATTTGAAAGTATTACGTATTTGACAGGCAGTCAGTTAGAGGAGAAGTAGTTGTTTCTGTTGGCAGTAGACGATAGGACTTGCTGTAATGAGTTTAAATTATGGACAGAAAGATACCAGCTGGAAATGAGGAACTTTTTTTTACAGTAAGAGTTTTTTACAGTAACAGAGAAATTATTAATGCCCCACCCCCGGAATGCCCGGTCACGCCCCTGTCGTGCCCCGCCCAGCCCCATTGGCGCTACGCCACTGTTTGAATCCCACCACCATGGGAACCTGTTACTAAATTTTTTGGATCCCACCACTGGCCTGAGCCTCTTTCTTTTGTCCCCCCCAGGGTCCGAAACCTAAGCAATCCTGCCAAGAAGTTCAAGATCGAAGCCAATGCCGGACAGCTGTACCTCACAGGTGTCGTCATTTTGCACAAAGATGTTAACGTGGTGGTGGTAGAAGGAGGTGAGGAGAGGCTCGCATGTGCTTTTGTGGGGCCGGGGGCCGGGGAGTGTCTGTCATGCTGTCTTATTTTCCCTCAGAAGTTCTCATCAAGTGGGGCAACGTTTTCTGGAATTATGAAAACATTGGGGCGGGACTCGGTCCTCTCCCCACCCGAGCTTGTATTTTTGAAAAATACATACAATACTTATGTATTTATTTAAAATATTTTTATTCCGTTTTTCCACCCAGCTTATTGCCCCCAGGGTAGTGAACTCTCAAAAACGTTAAAAGAGACTTTAAATATGCATAGGGTAGAAACAATTCAATACAAAACTCATGAAATGAAATGGCTCTTGCACGATTCAAACCCCCGTGCAAGAATCAGTGTTATGTATTGTCGAAGGCTTTCATGGCCGGAATCACTGGGGTGCTGTGTGGTTTCTGGGCTGTATGGTCGTGTTCTAGCAGCATCCTCTCCTGACGTTTCGCCTGCGTCTGTGGCTGGCATCTTCAGAGGATCTGATAGATGGATCTGAAGATGCCAGCCACAGATGCAGGCGAAACATCAGGAGAGAATGCTGCTAGAACACGGCCAGACAGCCCGGAAACCACACATCATCCCAATCAGTGTTATGCTTTATGCTACATTAGTAAAATAATGGCTATCGTTAATGTAGCTAATGTTACAAATATGAAATTCAACGTCTAAATAGGCGTAGATTCCTGCAATTAGTATTGCAAATATTCCCAATAAGATTGTAAGGAAAACTGGCAACTGCTGTGTTGTGTACCGCTTATGTGTTTTCCCATTTTATTTTATTTTATTGCCATTTGGCAGGGCCAAAATTATAATTTGAAAGCGGAACACAAAATTTACAGTGAACAAAATTCTATGAATTGTCAAAGGCTTTCACAGCCGGAATCTCTTGGGTGCTGTGTGGCTTCCGGGCTGTATGGCCGTGTTCTAGCAGCATTCTCTCCTGACGTTTCGCCTGCATCTGTGGCTGGCATCTTCAGATATTCTATGACCTGAACAGAGTCTCGTACAGCTGCAAGAGCTCTAGCAACAAACCTAGATATAGCGTTCATAGCACCAAAAATGCTGCATTCTTCAGTGCTGTGTTGCAGATTATAGCAGTAGACATGGGAATTATTCCCTGATGTTGTAGACAGCTTAAAATAACAATCCTCCTGCTGTGTGTTTTAACTGCGTACAGCTTTGTCTTAAAAACATTTCACCGATTCCCAAAAAGAATAGTTTTATCACAGAAGTTGCATTTTGTCCTCTTTCAAATCTCTAGTGAACTCTTGAGGAGCTGACTGTAGAAACTGGTTTCTTTTGGTCTTGACCTTACTGACTTTGGCTGTGTTTTGTGAGAAGAGCCCTGTGAAACCACTTGACTTCGTTTGTGAGCATACGTTTCAGAATTAAAATGGATCCCTTCTGACTTTTCCTCCCTCCCACCCTGTAGGCCCCAAAGCACAGAAGAAATTCAAACGGCTTATGCTACATCGAATAAAATGGGATGAGCAGACATCAAATACAAAGGGAGATGGTAAGAAAACAGGCCCAGCCAGATCAAGGGCGTCTTGGTGAGCAGCAGTGGCATAGTGGTTAAGAGCAGGTGCACTCTATAATCAGGAGAACTGGGTTTGATTCCCCGCTCTGCCACTTGAATTATGGAGGCTTATCTGATGAACTAGATTAGCTTGTGCACTCCAACACATGCCCGCTGGGTGACCTTGGGCAAGTCACAGTTCTTCGGAGCCCTCTCAGCCCCACCCACCTGTTGTGAGGGGGGGAAGGGAAAGGAGTTCGTAAGCCCCTTTGAGTCTCCTCACAGGAGAGAAAGGGGGGATATAAATCCAACTCTTCTTCTTCTTGTGCTCACTCTGCAGAAGAGGAGTCCCTGTGGGACTTCTGTATCATTTGCCAAATGTGTCCCTGGCTTCGGCAGAGTCATCCGTGTAGGCCTCACGTCTGCATGGTAAATTTTCATTCTCAGAGGCCTGCTTTGCACACGGGCCTGGGGCTTTGGGGGCTTCACAGTTTCAGATGAAGACTTGTGCCGAAGAAGACTGAAAGATCTCCCCCTAAATCAAGATGGCTTCTTTTGGGGGAACCTTGTGGGATAGAATCCTAGAGTTGGAAGATACCCCAAAAGCCCTCATGTCCAACCCCCTGCAATGCAGGAACACACAATCAAATCACTCCTGACAATGGCCATCCAGCCTCTGTTTGGAAACCTCCAAAGAAGGAGACTCCATCACACTCCAAGGGAGTGCATTCCACTGTTGAACAGCTCTTGCTGTCAGAAAGTTTTTCTGATGTTTAGCTGGACTCTCTTTTCCTTCACCTTGAACCCATGACTCCTGGTCCTGGTCTCTGGAGCAGCAGAAAACAAGCTTGCTCCCTCTCCAACATGACGTCCCTTCAAATATGGCTATCATGTCACCTCTTAACCTTCTCTTCACCAGACTAAACATCCCCAGCTCCCTAAGTCTAACCTCGTAGGGCAGGGGTCTGCAACCTGTGGCTCTCCAGAAGTTCACGGACTACAATTCCCATCAGCCCCTGCCAGCATGGCCAATTGGGAATTGTAGTCCATGAACATCTGGAGAGCCACAGGTTGCAGACCCCTGTTGTAGGGCATGGATTGTTGACCTTGGGACTGGGTGGAGGTTCCTGCTGAACAGAGGGTTGGATCACATGATTCCTTGATTGATTGATTGATTGATTGATTCAATTTTTATACCGCCCGATCCCCAAAGGGCTCCGGGCAGTGAACAACACAATTCAATTCAACGTCAGGCAGGAGCAAGTCATACATAAAATATAAATAAATAGGCTCCGTCCCATATCATCAATAAAATAACTTAAAACTCATAAAAACAGCGAAAACAGTTAATACATAAATAGACAGGGCATCCAAACCCCAATTTAAAACCTACCCCCAAAAAGGGGGGACAGCGGGCCCCTCAGTATGAGGGGATCCTGATGTAACAGCCCCAAAGCAAGGAGCAGTAAGGGGGCACCATATCAGCGGCCAGACACTCAAAAGGCCCGGTGGAACAGCACAGTCTTACAGGCCCTGCGGAACTCACCCAGTTGGAGGAAGGGTGTTCCACCAGGCCGGGGCCAGTGCTGTAAAAGTCCTGGCCCGTGTGGAGGCCAGCCGCATCATTGAGGGGCCGGGGATCACCAGCAGATTGGCCTCTGCTGATCGCAGAGGCCGAGTGGGGACATACGGGTGATGCGGTCCCGAAGGTACGAAAGGTCCCAGGCCGCGCAATGCCTTAAAAGTCAAAACCCACACCTTTTGCTCATGGTGCAAAAATGCTTTCCCCAGCATGACACTATTACACGGGAGGTTCCCGCCATTGGAGAAGCTGCCACCATTTGGAAGGACAGGGCCACGAGTTTCATCCCAGATAACACCAATTTTTAATATGCTGAACTCTGGAGAGACAGCTCTTTGGTCGCACGAAACGATTCAAGTTAACGGTTTCCAGCATTAATCCTGTCCTTTCCCCCCTCATTTTTGTGATCAGATGATGATGAATCTGACGAGGAGTCTGTGAAAAAGACGAACAAATGTTCTCTCGTTTGGGAGGTAAGTCAGCTTGCCGATCCTGTGTGACTGTTTGGGGTTTTGAATCCTGGACCAGAGGTGGGATCCAGCAGGTTCTCACAGGTTACCGAGAGTGGGTTACTAATTATTTGTGTGTGCCTAGAGGGGGTTACTAATTGGTAATTTTGCCACGTGATTTTTGCCTTAGTTACATCCCTCCTCTCAGCAGTAGCGCACAGAGCTTGAAGCAGTCTAGCAGGAGGTGCACCGGTGTGCGTGACAGCCTGCGCCTGCGTGCATTCGTTTCCCGCCCAAGGACTGGTGCAGCGGCTGCGTCCTTGCCACAGCCCCGCTCAGGAATGCCCGGCCCCCGAATGCCCGGCCCCATCATGCCCCGCTCAGCATGATGAGTACTTCCTTATCCCGCCTTTCCTGAAAGGTGCTCAGGCTGGTGTACATGATTGTTCCCTTTCCGATTTTATCCTTACAAGAACACTGTGGGCCAGTCTGTATTATAAGCTGTTTTGAGCTCTTGTTGGGGAGAAAAGCAAGCTAATAAATGCTTTAAATAAGCATAAGCATTTTATTGTCACTGTGCACGCACAACGAAAATTTACAGCAGCATTCCTCGATGCACACAATTTCAGACTCATACCCCATCCTCCCTTTCCCCTTCCTCCACCCATCCCGACACAGCCCCAAACACATCAACACGAAGCCACGGAGTTCAGCATCGCCACAGCTCTAGAGTAGACCTGTATCGTCTGCCGGATGGTCACAGTTCAAAAAGAGAGTGTGCTGGATGAGACGGGTCTCTCAGAATATTTTGGGCTTTCTTTAGGCTTCGGGAATTATAGAGTTCTTCCAAGGAGGGGAGAGGGCAGCCGATAATCTTCTGTGCAGTAGTGATCACCCTTTGGAGCACCTTCCTATCTGCCACTGTGCAACTGGAGAACCATACACAGATGCAGTAGGTTAAGACACTCGCTTAGACGATACAGGTCTATCAAAACTAGGACAAAGAGGCTTAGAGACAGCTTCTACTCTAGAGCTGTGGCTATGCTAAACTCCGTGGCTTCGTGTCGATGTGTTTGGGGCTGTGTAGGGATGGGTGGAGGAAGGGGAAAGTGAGGATGGGGTATGAGTCTGGAATCGTGTGCATCGAGGAATGCTGCTGTAAATTTCGTTGTGCATGCACAATGACAATAAAATGCTTATTATTATTATTATAAAGGAGCTCGCCTCCGTTCTATCACTGGTCTAATTTCTTTTTTAAATGGCCTCTGCAGGAGATGAAAAGACCATGAAACTTTCGCTGCCCCTCTCTCATTCTGTCCTGCTTCTCTCCTTCACGCTTTCAGGGTACAGCAAAGGAGCGCAGTTTCGGCGACATGAAATTCAAGCAGTGCCCCACCGAAAACATGGCCCGAGAACACTTTAAAAAACACGGTGCGGAGCACTACTGGGACCTGGCTCTGAGCGAGTCGGTGTTGGAATCCACAGACTGAAGACTCCCTACCCGCGAACCCATTTCAGCATTTTTGCCGTGTTTTAACGTTGTGAGCAAGAACGTGGCTGAAACCTCGGATGAGCCCCCCCCCCCAACCCCTCTCGAGTTCCTCACCATAAGATGCACACAATTAAAAGAAATATTTGTCATAGGTGAAAGCCACACGCGCATAAAAAAACACCCCTCGGGCCTTTTTGGACTCAACCACTCTGTGGATCTCGATGTGTGTGTGCAACTGCTATCCTGCTCTCTGGACAGAATTCGGTTTCGAGGCCCTGGAAAGCAGAGACCTATTTTCCAGTTGTGCCTTGTTTCCTTTTCCGGCTCCGCGGGTCACTAACGAAAGGCAGCCCCCATTGGCTGTCCTCCCAGGTTCCGTAAATGGGGATTGGACACGAGGCAAGCACGCAAGGGGAGAGGGGAGGACACTGGAGGCGGGCGGAGCTGCGGGCTCGGGCGGGCGGGAGGCAGCAGCTCCCGGCATGGGAAATGTACAGTGGAATAGGAGCTGGGGATTTAGCCCGCATCCTACATTTACAGAATAAACTTTTTTTTGTAAGAAGTCACAAATGTTTCTCCCCCTCCTTTTGGTTGCGTGCGTCACCTTGGGCAGGAGCTGTGGGGGGAGACTGCGTGAGGTACCATCCTAGTTCCATAAGAACATAAGAACCAAGCCAGCTGGATCAGACCAGAGTCCATCTAGTCCAGCGCTCTGCTACTCGCAGTGGCCCACCAGGTGCCTTTGGGAGCTCACCTGCAGGAGGTGAAAGCAATGGCCTTCCGCGGCTGTTGCTCCCGAGCACCTGGACTGTTAAGGCATTTGCAATCTCAGATCAAAGAGGATAAAGATTGGTAGCCATAAATCGACTTCTCCTCCATAAATCTGTCCAAGCCCTTTTTAAAGCTATCCAGGTGAGTGGCCATCACCACCTCCTGGGGCAGCATATTCCAAACACCAATCACACGTTGTGTGAAGAAGTGTTTACTTTTATTAGTCCTAATTCTTTCCCCCAGCATTTTCAATGGATGCCCCCTGGTTCTAGTATTGTGAGAGAGAGAGAGAGAAACATTTCTCTCTGTCAACATTTTCTACCCCATGCATAACTTTATAGACTTCAATCCTATCCCCCCTCAGACGTCTCCTCTCCAAACTAAAGAGTCCCAAACGCTGCAGCCTCTCCTCATAGGGAAGGTGCTCCAGTCCCTCAATCATCCTCGTTGCCCTTCTCTGCACTTTTTCTATCTCTTCAATATCCTTTTTGAGATGTGGCGACCAGAACTGAACACAGGACTCCAAGTGCGGTCGCACCACGGCTTTATATAAGGGCATGACAATCTTTGCAGTTTTATTATCAATTCCTTTTCTAATGATCCCCAGCATAGAGTTTGCCTTTTTCACAGCTGCCATGCATTGAGTTGACATTCCCATGGAACTATCAACTAAGACGCCCAAATCCCTTTCCTGGTCTGTGACTGATAGCACTGATGTGTATGTGAAGTTTGGATTTTTTTTCCCATGGGAGGAGCCTACCTCAGGGATAGAGGGGGGTCACCTGTCATTAAAACAACTGCAGGTGTCAGGGGCGGAAGAGACCTCTGCCTGCCGGAGCTGCTGCTGACTGCGGCATTTGCCAAACCTGCAGTAGGTATTTCAGCTGACGCACCGAAATGCAGCTTTGCTGAGCAGAGGTGTATCGGGGAAATGGCACCCGGGGAGAACACCTGCTCCATGTGTGCCCCTCCCCCCCGGCCCTGTGCCCCCCCCACGCAAGGGGGGGGTTGTTGAAGCAGTGGATTTACTCGGAGTAGACCACCTTGCAGGACGCAATGTAGACAAGAACTGACAGACACACAGTCACCAGTGCAGTTCTATTCATTGCTATCTACTGACCAAGTGCTTCGCCAGACCACAGGTGTTTGCAGGCACACATCACTCTGTTGTCTGTGCTATCTATATACAAATGTGGTACCAATCAGGTGCCCTTACCTTATCAGGTTTTGCACGCGGTACATGTTGTGAGTCCTAATTATGCACACGGCACCTGCTAGAAGGAGGGTCCAGCTGTCATTTAGATTTTGCTCATCTAAACACATGTTCTGACAGGGGCGGCTTGGATGGACACTGCAGCGGCAGGCTGGCTCCAAGCCCCACCCACAAGGGCCTGGGGAGGGAAAGGGGTGGCTCAGATAGGCACCACGTACTGCCCACAGGGACAGGGGATGTCAAATGACCCCTGGGTCGGCGTGGGAGAGGAGTGGGCCGGGGGTGCGATTTTGGCGCGCCCGGGGCATTTGACCCACCTGTCCCCGTGGGTGTTACGCCCCTGCTGCTGAGAGACCATCCATTCCTGGCTTTTATTTTGACTTTTCACTATAAGGCAGAAGTATGCTCTTTGGTCCTGCACTGCTCCTGCCTTCGTCCACAAGGATTTAGGATGTGATTGCAATAATTAGTGTCTAGCTTGCGGCAGGGCGGGGCACGCCAACTGGTGTCTGTTGTGGGGAGAGGAAGGGAAAGGTGCTTGCAAGCCACCTTGAGTCTCCTTACACTAGAGAAAGGTAGGGTATAAATCCAAACTCTTCTTTCTCTTCCGGCATTGCCCAGCCTGCTGTGTTGCCTAACTTCGTAAGGCTGGTGTGATGTAGGGGTTAGAGCACAGGTGTCAAACTCGCGGCCCTCCTGTGGGTTAGGGTGCTTAAAATACGAATAATATGGGTTTTAGGCCAAATCAAGCTTGAATTCTCCCTAGAGCCTAAAATACTAAACTGAGGCTATTGTACTTTGGTCACGTGCGAAGATAAGTCCCTGAAAAAGACAATAATGCTAGGAGAAGAGGAAGGAAATCCCTGGAAAAAGGAGGACAGGCTCGTCTAGAAATGGCAGTAGGCAAGCCACGGCTTCTGGGCTGACATCGACAAGTTTTTGAGAAGCATCTGGCTGCATTGGATACATACAATTCCCTCCACGATTCAGACTGTATGCACGCAGGAATGCTCGAAAAAGGCAGAGTTATCTGTAATCTTGAAGACCTCTTGGAGGACAGGAGGCTAGAGGAGCGTCAATGTTATCCCAGCCTTCAAAAAAAGAGAAGAGGGATGACCCAGGACTCATGAAGGTTATCAAGTGCTTTATTGAACCGCGTCAGGACCCCAGGAATGGGGGCTCTGGCGCCTGTCCCTGGCATATCAGAATATCTTCCCATTGACATCCCCCCTCCCACCTTTCTCAAAACAATTTGCAACAGACAAGGAAGAGAGAGAGAATTATGGAATCTTGAGCCTGCGAAAGACTCCCCCTTAGTCCCAGGAAATGGTCGATAAGGTGTATGATGACTGAGGAAGGTGAGTCACTAGTTACAAAGCCAAGCCAGCAAATAGCAGGTCCCATCAGACTCCAGGGAGCCAGGCCAGTCCCTGGCAAGCCGGCCTCCAAAACACCTTCTCATTTGTAGTCTCGCTCAGGTCTTGTCAACAGAGTGGCAGACTTTTAAAAGCTGCTAAGAAATGGAGCTTTTATTGATCTGGGATGGCCAGTATGGGCTCCGAAGCAGCAAAAGGACCGCAATCCTCCCCCCACAGCCCGACATGTTTTCCGAAAAATCTTGACTTCTCTGGTAGGAAAAACCACAGGAGCCTCTCATGCGCTCTAACACTCCTGCTGGATCCTGGGAGAATCCAAAAAGACCCCAAAGTCGCTTAGAATGCTGGGAGTAAGGCAGTGGTGGGATTCAAATAATTTAACAACTGGTTGTGGTGTGTCTTCTGGGCTGTGGTCTGGTGGATCTTGTTGCTAATGTTTCGCCTGCAACTGTGGCTGGCATCTTCAAAAAAAAAAAAAACCCACCTAAAATACTATACTATGAACCACACCTTTGCATAGCAAGTTCCACCCAAACACTCACTGATTGGTTCCCCACCTGAGGACATGAAAAATTATACCCCACTAAAACATTCCCTTCTCACTGGACACAGTGTGAAACAGACTTTCCTTTGTGATACACCTCTGAAGGTGCCAGCCACAGATGCAGGCGAAACGTTAGCAACAAGATCCACCAGACCACGGCCACACGGCCCGGAAAACAAACGGTTCTCCCGAAGTGGTGTGAACCAGCTGCATCCCACCACTGGAGTATGGCCAACTGGGCGCAAAGGGTTCTGGGACCATACCTGGATTTTGTATACATATGTATGTGTGTATGTATGTATGTGTATATATGTGTGTGTTTATTTTTTTACAATATATGTGTGTATATATGTATATATATGTGTGTGTATATATATGTATGTGTACACATATCATATATCCATACACACACATATTCATATCTATGTACATACATACATACACATTCATATATGTACATACAAATATACACTCACATCCATATCAAATAGGAAACCGCTACTCGCGCATGCGCACAGCTACATCTCATTTTAGCGCTTGCGCAGTAAGCTCAGCTAACACAAGCCCGCCAAACTGCGCGCCCTTCCATCAGCCGGACTCTTATATTACGCGCATGCGCACCTTATCTCAAGCCGTTCTCTTCCCCCCCCACTTCTTGAGCATGCGCTGTAACAATTTTGTGCTGCGTGAGCCCGGGAAAACCATAATGGCGGCTGGCGGGTTACAAAACAGGTCTCAATTTTCAGGCAATGGGGAAGTAGAAGGGACCGGAAACCATTAAGCGGGAGGCGAAGCTGCCGGTTACCCGGTATTTTTGCCTCGGGCCCAGGCTGTAGCATCACATTGGAGGGGAGCAGGGGGGAGTAGCCGCCGCCATCTTGCACCCCGCCTTCGCGCCACCTCTTTCCTTTCCATTGGCTGCGTAGCGCCTCAGCTCTATACTGATTGGCTGGCAGAGAGGGGCGAAGCCTCGCGCTTCGCCGGCCTTCCCATTGGTGGGCTTGCGAGCGCGCGTACAGACACGGACCAATAACTAAGCGAGGAGCGTCCGCGTTTGATCAGTTTTTGATCTGAAGGGCGGGGCGTTGCTGTGGGCGACCGTGCTCTTCCAAAAGGGGGCGGATCGACCAGGTTGTGGAAGCGTCCATTGCTGGGACGGGGGAGTTGAGCCCGCGCCCAGAAAGGTTTGCAAGGGCAGAGTGTGGAAGCCTCCCGTGAGGGGGCGTGGCGCCAAGCAGGAGCGGGGTTTGCATTGCACTGCAAGGAGCGGTATTCATGTCCAGGCGCCACAGCCAGACTCGGGGGGGCTGAGGATGCAAGACCCTCCCTCGCCGGGCTCAAGTAGCTCCCTCCTCCTTTCTGTATGCAAGCGCGGGGAGGATCCGAAAAGGTGTCCGTTGCAACACATCGCTTTCCGCCCAGCTCGCCACGCCCCTGCCGCTTAGGGGGGTGAGGCCGCCCAGCCCTCTCCACTGCGCCTGCGCCCTGTGTGCTCGGCTTCCTGGGCTCGCGCCTGCGCGGTTAGAGCAACGGGCGGGGGGGCGTGGCCGCGCGCGCCGGAGCGGGCGTCTGCGCAGGCGCGCCCCGTCTCTCCCTCGCTCCCCCTCCCTCCCTCGGCGGCGTTGCTTGTGCGACCGAAGGGGAGGGAAGATGGCGGCCGGCGGCGGCGGGGGCAAGGCCTCTTCGTCCTCTTCGTCGTCGTCGTCCTCCTCGTCGTCGTCGTCGCCGGCCCTGCTGGAGGCGACGCTGGAGAGGAAGCTGCAGGGCCTGACCAACACCATGGAGTCCATCCAGGGCCTCTCGTCCTGGTGCCTGGAGAACAAGCGGCACCACAGCGCCATCGTCCACCTCTGGATGAAGGCCATGAGGAGAGGTGAGCCCCCACGGACCCCTGCCGCGCAAGGGTAGACTGCCTCTGCGCGGGGAGGCTCTCTCGCGGCCGTCTTGTGGCGGGCTGTTCCATCAGCCCCACGGCACAGTTACTTTGGGTAGAGGTAGATTGCCCCTGCGCGGGGAGGCTCTCTCACGACTGTCTTTTGGCGGGCTGTTCCATCAGCCCCACCATGGAGTAACTTTGGGTAGAGGTAGATTGCCCCTGCGCGTGGAGGCTCTCTCGCGACTGTCTTTTGGCGGGGTGTTCCACCAGCCCCACCATGGAGTTACTTTGGGTAGAGGTAGATTGCCCTTGCGCGGGGAGGCTCTCTCACGACTGTCTTTTGGCGGGCTGTTCCATCAGCCCCACCATGGAGTAACTTTGGGTAGAGGTAGATTGCCCCTGCGCGTGGAGGCTCTCTCGCGACTGTCTTTTGGCGGGGTGTTCCACCAGCCCCACCATGGAGTTACTTTGGGTAGAGGTAGATTGCCCTTGCGCGGGGAGGCTCTCTCACGACTGTCTTTTGGCGGGCTGTTCCATCAGCCCCACGGTAGAATTACTTTGGGTAGAGGTAGATTGCCCCTGCTCGGGGAGGCTCTCTCGCGACTGTCTTTTGGCGGGCTGTTCCATCAGCCCCACCATGGAGTTGGCTTTGCAGAGGTAGATTGCCCTTGGCGCTGGGAGGCTCTCTCACCAGCCCATGGCTGTTCCATCAGGCCCCACCATGGAGTAATTTGGGTAGAGGTAGATTGCCCCCTGCGCTGCGGGAGGCTCTCGCTGACTGTCTTTTTTTTTACGGGTGTTCCACCAGCCCCACCATGGAGTTATTTTGGGTAGAGATAGATTGCCCTTGGCGCCGTGGGATTTCACGACTAAACGCATGGCTGTTCCATCAGCCCCACCATGGAGTAACTTTGGGTAGAGGTAGATTGCCCCTGCGCGTGGAGGCTCTCTCGCGACTGTCTTTTGGCGGGGTGTTCCACCAGCCCCACCATGGAGTTATTTTGGGTAGAGGTAGATTGTCCCTGCTCGGGGAGGCTCTCTCGGGACTGTCTTTTGGCGGGCTGTTCGATCAGCCCCACGGTAGAATTACTTTGGGTAGAGGTAGATTGCCCCTGCTCGGGGAGGCTCTCTCGCGACTGTCTTTTGGCGGGCTGTTCCATCAGCCCCACCATGGAGTTATTTTGGGTAGAGATCGATGGCCCCTGCGCGGGGAGGCATTCTTGGGACTGTCTTGTGGCGAGCTGTTCCACCAGCCCCACCATGGAGTTATTTTGGGTAGAGATAGATTGCCGCTACTCAGAGAGGCTCTTGTGGCGGGCTGTTCCATCAGCCCCACCATAAAATTACTTTGGGTAGAGATCGACTGCCCCTCACAGGGAGGTTCGCTGAGACTGGAGCTCCATCAACCCCTTTGCATTGAACTGTGCTAACTCTGGATAAGGTGCCTCTCTTGGGACTGTTGTAAAGCGTTTTTGCATGGAGGTATACTGTCTCTACACAGGGAGGCTCGTCTCCTGGGACCGTTTCGTTGCAGTCATTTCCTTCTCTCCCGCTAGTCTTTCACATGCAGATACATTGCCTCTGGATGGGGAGGCTCCACCTGGCCCGAGCCAGTGGGTCATTTTCTGCATCGGTTTACTCCCATCCCATTTCGTAGCTGTGTGAGCTGCCGCCGCCTCTAGTTACCCAGGCGTGTGCCTTCTGCGAATTTCAATGTTGTGTGTTTTTGCCGCTGAAATTGGTGGTCCTACCTTTGTTGGTGCTGAGCGTGTTCCTCAAGGCACAAATGCCTGCATCTCTGACATTTGTCCTGGTGGTGCTGGACAGATCTCGGGCACTGAGATGGCAAAAGGGAGTGTGGAGTCATCCACAATAGCAGCCAGGCAGGTGAGTTTACCTGCATGTTAGGTGACTGAAGAAGGACTCGACGGACGGACGGACGTCCTGTGCTTTTTGAGGTGCTCCGTGTCATTCTTTTGGGTCTGGGCATTGACACAGCAAAACAAAAAGAACTCATCGAATACAATTGTCCCTATTCTTACAGTGGTATTTTCTGCATATGTGCATTGTTCGTGGTTTGTGTTTTTGTATTTATCGCTGTTTTAGACAATAGATGACAGTGCACTCATTTTCACTTTTCAGTCCACTTAGTAAATTAGTAGTAAGTATCGAAGTTTGTGTATCTGTGTTCTGGCGGTGTTTTTTGTTCATTGTGAATTGCTATTTAGTCCTATGTGCAGAGTTTTTAGTTGTATCTGGGCATTTACCTCCCTGGTCCTTTTCAAACCCCCCTGGAAGGCAGGGGCTGGAAGGAAGGCTTCCAGAGGGAAGGCTCCTAGGTGCTCCTTGATGGTGTCTTCAAAAGGTCATTCATTTGTTTTATTTCCTTGGCGAGCCTTACAACAGCCCTGAGAGGGGGGCAGAAAGCTGTATCTCTTATAGGCAGATGCGTACGATTTAGTTTGTATCCAGTTATCTCTTCCTGTGCATATGTTTTACCTTTTAAAGTGACCAGAGATTATTTTATATGTGCATTTCTGTCTGTGAGCCTTCCCCGGAATGGCAAAATGGGTTAGCATTCACGTAGTGCTTTCCAGGAGGGTTGAAAGATCTGTTGTCACATGTGCTTCTGTCAGTGATCCCTACAACAGACGTGGAAGGTGCGCCAGAAACCGTGATGCGAAAGGATTTGGGCTCCCTGCAGAGCTGGCTTTTTCATTGCGACAGTCATGTGTTGCTCTTTGAGTGGGGTTTTATGAGTCTGGTTTATTTACTTATTTTTATTTATATTTTACATTTTTACCCTGCCAATCTCCCAAGGGACTCGAGGCGGCTTTATGAGGATGCATGCACTGGGTTTTTGGATGGTGTGCTGGTCTTCTAGAATGTGAGGAGCTTTGCGTATGTTACCTCAGCAATTGTTGGTAAGAAGGTCCAAAAAAAATTTGGGGTGGTGGTGGTATGCGAGGACATGCATAGGGTCCAAATAGGTGGTCGGTCTGCTTATAAAACATGTACTTTAAATAAAATACATTCAATCATGCATTGTACTGTTGTGCTAAAGTTATTTGCTGCATTGAATGTATTAATTGTTTTGAATTATTATTATTTATTATTATTATTATGAATATATTATTGTTTTTAGATGGTTATGTATCCTATTGGATTAATCAATTTATTATGTGGTTGTTTGGCATTGTTGTGAGCCGCCTAGAGCCCTTTGGGGATGAGGCGGCCTATAAAACCAAATGGATAAATGAAGTATGGAAGGTATGCCGTGGCAGTAATCCTGTCAGAATCTAGCAAGGCTGGCCAGCGTAGTGTAATGGTTGAGAGCAGCGTACTCTGATCTGAGTGACAGGGTTTGATTTCCCCACTCTTGCACATGAGCAGAGGACTCTTGTCTGGCGAACTGGGTTTGTTTTCCAGCTCTGCTTGGTAAAGCTTGCTTGGTGACCTTGGGCCAGTCACAGTTCTCTCTGAACTCTCTTAGCCCCACCTACCTCAAAAAGGAAGAAGTTTGTAAGCCGCATTGAGATCACTTAAGGTGGAGGAAAGTGAGGTATAAATCCAAACTGTTCTTCTTCTGTGTGAAGTTTAATGTATTGTCGAAGGCTTTCATGGCCGGAATCACTAGAGTATTGTGGGTTTTCTGGGTTGTATGGCCGTGTTTCAGGTTATATAGCCGCATGGAACATGGCCATACAACCCAGAAAACCCACAACACCCTAGTGATTCCAGCCGTGAAAGCCTTCGACAACTAACAAGGTTTTACTCCAGCGTACGATAAAATCCACATTGGCAGACACAGCTGTGTTTTCGCATCACCACACAGAATAAAAGAGGTAGACTAGATCTGGGCTGCAATTTAAGAAAAACCGACCCAGTTGAATTTGTGTCCTCAGTGGCGGTAGCGGGCAGGCTGCCTCTTGAGCGCCAAAGGAAAGCCAAGGTATAAATCAGTAATCCATGAATAACATTTTTTTCACACTTGCCCTGTAAGCAAGCAAGATTTTCTACTGTTGTACTTTATCTTGAGCCTCTGCAGGGGGCGAAGTAACTTCTCCAAATCTTCTCAGGTGTTCAGGCCAAATAGTCAGGTGTAGGTCAGACTGGAGAAGCACCAGAGAGCTTTGAAAGCGACCGAGCATTTTGTTTTCATAAAGCCAGTGGAGACTGATTTGTGTGCCTTTCTCAATCTGCATGGTTAAGTGCGAAGTCTGATGGAGATGTAGACTACCCGGAAACATAGTGGCTTGTAGATAAAAGAAAAGAAGAAGAGTTTGGATTTATACCCCACCTTTCTCTCCTGCAAGGAGACTCAAGGTGGCCTACAAGCTCCTTTCCCTTCCTCTCCCCACAACAGATACCTTGTGAGGTAGGTAGGGCTGGGAGAGTTCGGAGAGAACTGTGACTGGCTAAAGGTCATCCAGCAGGAATGTAGGAGTGCGGAAACATGTCTGGTTCACCAGATGAGCCTCTGCCACTCAGGCGGGGGATCAAACCCAGTTCTCCAGATTAGAATTCACCTGCTTTTAACCACTACATCAAGCTGGTGGTCTCCTCTTGGTTACTGTCCTCTCGATTTAGTAGAGGTTGGCTGTTTTGTTTATATTGAATTAGACTGTGAGGCCGGGTGTGGCATAGTGGTTAACGTATCAGATTAGGACAGTGGTGGCGAATCTATGGCACGGGTGCCAGAGGTGGCACTCAGAGCCCTCTCTGTGGGCACATGCAAACAGAGTGCCCCCCTCCCCCACATCTAGGCTGGCCTGGGCCGCTGGGCTCGATTATTAGCATTAAACCAAAGACCTAGTTTTGGGGAAGCAGTGTAGGTAACCCTGTTAAGCGCTGTTAAACCAAGCGCAATCCTGGGAGTAAGCTCGGTTGCTGGCAATGGGGCTTGCTTCTGAGTAAACCCTCCTAGGGTTGTGATTTACCCGTTGGAAGAGTTGCACTGTTGCTTCAAAGCAAAGCCACCGACTACCACCAAGCTTACTCCTGAGTAACGCACGCCTCAGAGTCAACCGGTTTTTCTAAACTAAAACCTCAGTGTTCAGGTTAAATTGCCGTGTTGGCACTTTGCGATAAATAAGTGGGTTTTGGGTTGCAATTTGGGCACTCGGTCTCGAAAAGGTTCGCCATCACTGCCCTACTGGATCGCCCTAAATCAGCTGTGACATGACAGGAAGAAAAAGTCTCTTAGACCCCACCTTTCTCCCCAGCCTGGACTCAGAGCTGCTTACAGCATCATTCTGCCCTCCATTTTATCCGGGCGACACAAACTTGTGACATCGGTCGGTTGTCCTTGGGCCAGGCATCCTGTCTCAGCCTACAAAACATCTCCGGCAGAGCTGGGGTTCAAACCTGGGTCCCCACATCCTGGTCCTGTCCTCTAACCACTTCACCGTACTGCAAGTGCGCGTAGTAGAGCAAGGTGAAAGTAGCCATGGCTACTCATCCCCCAGAGGAGCTAGCTCGTAAAAGTGTCAATGCCCCAGTTTGTTCAGTCTGTTGTGAAGTACAAAGCAAACGGCTCCTGTCCTGTCTTGCTTGGAAGGCAGTTAGAGCAACTTGTAGGGCTATGTCAGGTTCTAGGGTAGAAGGGATTGAGCTGAAAGCAAGGGGAACTCTTTAAGTCCGGAACAGCTGCTGACAACACTACACGTGAAAGGGATCTGGGAGTCTTAGGAGACCACAGACTGAACATGAGTCAGCAGTGTGATGCAGCGGCCAAGAGAGCCAATGCAATTTCTGGGCTGTATCGATAGGAGTATAGCACCTGATCGAGGGATGTAATTGTACCCCTCTATTCTGAGTTGGTTAGACCTCACCCGGAATATTGTGTACAGTTCTGGGCACCACAATTCAAGAAGGATATTAACAAGCTGGAACAGGTCCAGAGGAGGGCAACCAAAATGGTGAAAGGTCTAGATTCCATGCTTTATGAGGAGAGACTTAGGGAGCTGGGGATGATTACTTTGGTGAAGAGAAGGTTAAGGGGCGGGGGGGATATGATAGCCATGTTTAGATATTTGAAGGGATGTCATGTTGGTGAGGGAGCAAGCTTGTTTTGTGCTGCTCCAGAGACTAGGACCAGGAGTCATGGGTTCGAGGTGAAGACAAAGAGATTCCACCTAAACATCAGGGAAAACTTCCTGACCGTCAGGTCTGTTCGACAGTGGAAGGTGCTCCCTTGGAGTGTGGTGGAGTCTCCTTCTTTGGAGGTTTTTAAAGAGAGGCTGGATGGCCATCTGTCAGGAGTGTTTTGAATGTGTGTTCCTGCATGGCAGGGGGTTGGACTGGATGGCCCTTGGGGGTCTCCTCCAGCTCTATGATTCTACCCTACAATATTCGGCTTACCTTGATTCCTGAGGTGTTGTCTTGCCCACCAAACGGTAGTAACCTGCCATCACGGTTGCGTTTGAAACATTGAAAACTTCTGTTATCAGCAGTGATTTAAATTCAGATCCTCCTTTGCTGAAATACTGTATTGTTGACTATGTGGGTCACTTGGGTATTTCTGCCTGGCATAATTGTAGTGTGGAAACTGGTGACTGCAGCTGAAGTCCTTTCCTGGGGCTAAGATATTTCTAAACTGTTGCTGCTTAGCTCTTGCAAATGTGGTGGTGGATCCTGGAGGAGAGGTCCATCAAAGGAAACTAGCAATGGTAACTAAAGTAAACCTCCATCTTTATAGGCAGTCAACCTCGGCATACCAGTATCAGGGGAATGCCTCGGCCTCTGTGCCCTGTTGTTGACTTTCCATTGGCCATGGTTTTAAGACATGATGCTGGACTAGATCAGGGGTCGGGAACCTTTTCCACTCAAAGAGCCATTTGGCTTGCTCACCTGCCCCCGGCCTCACTCGCCTCGGCCCCTGCCCACTGGCCCCGCTCGTCGCCCACTCGCTCACCCCCTGCTCATCACTTGCTCGCCGCCCGGCCACTTCTGCGTCTGGCTCGTCCAGCTTCCCCCCCACCCTCTTACCTGCTTGCCTCACTTGCTCGCCCCCCCGCTTCACTTGCCTCACCAACTCACCCGCCTCTTAATTCCACAGTCCCGCCTCGCTTACCTGCTTGCTTGCTCTGGCTTCCCACTCAGCCGCCTGCCAGCTCGCAATTCGGGCTTACCTGCTTGCCTCGCTGCCTTGAATTTCTGCCTGGGCTTGCCTGGGAAGGGGCAGCCACGCCGGGAGGCGCACGAGAAGCAGCGAAGAGCCGCAGGTTCCCGACCCCTGGACTAGATGGACTTAACGGGCCAGATCTAGCAGGAAAGGCCTCAGCCTCTGTGCCTTCCAGAGGAATTGACTGGCCACTGTGTAAGACACGATGCGGGACTAGGTGGACCCAATTGGCCATGCTGGCAGGGGCTGATGGGAGTTGTAGTGCATGAACATCTGGAGAGCCGCAGGTCGCAGACCTCTGGACTGGATGGACACCCCCCCCCCCCCGGGTCTGACGTGTTCTTTGGGAGGTGTTCATTTCAGAAGCTATAATGTTTTGATAGCGATTGGCGCGGAATGACAGCAGTTCACAGATGTTCTCTTTTGTTTTGCTCGCATCAGCTTCTAAAGATTGCTGGCTTCTCTTGATCTTCCTGATACGGCTTCGTGTTGTCCTTGATGCCTTGTAATCCTTGGATGGGGCACAGGCCTGCAGGAGGTGTCCCGATGGTCTCTTCAATCCTTTGATGTGCAGTCGCAGAAGCTGAGCAGAGTGATGATGGAGCCGCTCCGTGGGGCCATAGTTTAAAATCACACACCTTTGGGGGAACGCTTGAGTTGGTGAACGGCAATTGCTGGATATTGTACGTGGCACACACGAAGGGTTTGGATCTTGAGGTACCTTTGCACTGCCTGCAAGAGTGAGGCAAAAGCATACTGGAGGATCTGCTACTTTTAAACAGCTTTTACTTTTTCAATAGAGAGCCAGAGTGGCGTAGTGGTTAAGAGCAGGTGCACTCTGATCTGGAGAACCAGGTTTTGATTCCCCGCTCTTCCACTTGCCAGCTGGGTGACCTTGGGCTAGTCACAGTTCTTCTGAGCTCTCTCAACCCCACCTACCTCACAGGGTGTTTGTTGTTGTGGGGGGGGGGAGGGAAAGGAGATTGTCAGCCCCTTTGAGTCTCCTTTAGGGAGAGAAAGGAGGGATATTGTAAGGAATTCCATAGACGCAGAAATAAAAGGCTTTGGGAGTAAAAGTCCATTTATTAAGACATCTTAGAAAGCTCAAGTACACGCAGTGGCAGGAATGACACTTCCCGCCAGAAGCACAGGTTATAATACCATTCACCCCATCCCCCCCTTCCTGCTTCCCATGGGAACAGAGACTTCATCTCCGCTAAAGATAAAAGCCCCCGCCGATGCATCTGGCCCATCGCCCGGCTGTGGAATGTACCACAAGTTACTTCACCACTAACACCATTGAATCCTTTACACTCTGCCTCCCCTAAAGAAGACCTCCCTTCCCCTGGTGGCTTGCTATGAAAGCAAAGCGTGAAAAGCAGAAATAAGGGTGGGGGCTTCCAATGTTTTCGAATAAAACCCATTGATTATACTGGCAGAGGGAATATCCCACCTAAGAAAACTAAATATTGTAAAGCCGCTATGATAAAAGCTTTAGAGTCCAGGATAGCTAATTTCGTGAAGTGCTTGTATTAATCAATAATAGTCGGTGGGGCCTCCGCTGGTCGTACAGGCATCGGAAGCGGAGCCTCCTTGAGCAAGCTGGAATGGAAGACAGGAGGGATGTTATTACTAAGAGAGTTAGGGCAAATCTAAGCCAGGCAGTAACATCATTAATCACTTTTAGTAATCTGAAAAGGTCCCACAAATCTCTTTGCCGGGCTTGGAATATTTATATGCACGCCTTCTGAGATTTTTTTTTTGTAGATAAGTACACCCAGGAGCCCAATAACTCCAGAGGAAAAAATCCGAAATGCTTATCCGGCTTTGCAGTTTTTGGGAGTCCTTTGCTTGTTGTAAAGCTGTCTGGACTCCACTTCCATCCCTCGGCTAGGGATTAGAAATCCATTGTTGAAATTTGGGGGGTCCAAAGTTGCCAAGTGGTAGCGTTGTGGGTAACGGGCATGAAAGGAGCGACTCAGACACAATTTCAAAGGGGGGGTTTTTTTTGTACTACTACTATGAACCGGCATTGTTGTAGGCTTAATTCGCAGAACGGAATAAGTTTCCGCATCTAATTGTCTTGGTGGTGAAGTTGGTGTAACAACGTAAATACTGCTCTAGGGTTCTGTTCGCTCTTCCGTCCTCGGCCAGCCACTTTGAACGCGGTAGGGCGGCGACGTATGGCCCCCAACAACCCTGAAAAACGCTTCCAGAACTTCTTTGAGATGAATTAAATAAGCGGTCGAGACCACCTTAACGGGGCGGAATGGAGACGGTAAACATGTTGAATAAACAGCCGCTAACTTGTGGGATGCCGAGGGGATGGAAGCGCTATTAGCGGAATAAAATGGGCTTGCTTAGGAGAATAAGTCTACCACCACCCATAAAACCGTTGCCACTAACTGTCGGGCAAATCTGTAATAAAATCCATGTGGAGATGACTTCCCTAAGCATGGAAGCTACCGGAGAGGTTTCAATAGTCCATGGGCTTTCCCCGGATGGTTTTTGGCTTCTGCACAAACCGAGAAAGCAGCCTTTTACCGTATGGCGCCTTCAATGTCTTTATAAGATACGCCAACACCAGAACTGCCGGCGGCTAAACGCAGAGTCTCAAAAGCCAAAATGTCCAGCCTAACGGGAGGTATCGTGGGCAAGCTTCAAAGAACCTGCTTCGGCGGAGGGGAGGAGGCAGTATTACCAACATTCCCCCCCCTCCGGCCAAACTCCATTCTCCAAACCAATTGGGAGTCTCCCCCGCCGCTGGAGCCAGGTAGCCCGGGCCTCCAGTTCCCCCCGCAGGGAAAGCGAGAGACGACTGGGAATGGGGGCGGAGGGAGAAGCGGACGCTTGAGATCGGGTGACAGCCAACCCCAACTGAGTGGGGTAAGAACAGCGTGGAATGTCTCGTATAGGCAGCTCCACCCTCCCCGGTAGGTAGGCTGCGAGCCACAGCCAGCTTCTGTTGGTTTTCCCAGGGAAAAATGCACTGTAAAAGAGAAAACGAGAAAAAGAAATCGCCCAAATCTAAGTTGTTTCTTTTATGGCGACATCTTGAGGGGGGGTGGAAAAGAGCTTTCTGCCAGGTTTTATGCATCCCACCAAACTTAGGCAAGGTGCTTAGCCCCCTCCAGCCAGTGTGGCCGTAAGCGGAGAGTAAGCGTTACTTTGATGGTCGCAGTCTCTTTGTCCCCCCACAGTCCACAGTTGGAAGTTCGCACTGGTGAGAATTTTTTTAGGACAAATAAGCACACGGAACCAGCCTACTTCCATCTTTTATTTTTTCTGCAACAGGGCTGCCCCAAGTGCTTTTGTCCGAGGCATCCACGCGGAACTACACAAACGGGAGATCTGGGTCAGGGTGCTTCAGGATAGGTTCGAGGTAAACGCAGATTTTAATAGCTGAAAGGCTGTTTGACATTCTCAGACCAGGAAAGGGGGGGGCCCCGGCTATGGCGGACAGTGGATCTTTTGACCCTTAGTATGCGAAGAGGCCCCGTGAGAGGGACAGCCAGTTCAGCTTAATTGGGGTATAAAGTCACGATAGAAATTAGCAAAACCAAGAAACGCATCGGAAAGTTCTTTGGCGGTTGGAGGGAGCAGGCCATTGAGGATCAAGGCCAATTTTAGCAGGATCCATTTTTCTTAAGCCCTCGGCGAAAGATCCGTAACCCAAATAGTCAATGGAGGTCTGATGAAAAACAGCATTTGAGTAAAGTGCTTGCAAAGAGAGAGTTGTCAAGCAATGCTGCCTCAATACTTCTAACCACCTTTCATGCTCTTTCTATGGTTTGTGAGTAAAATTAAAACATCATCTAAGTATACAACAACTCCCCTTTGTACAGTAAATCATGGAGAACTTCGCTGATAAGGGCCATATGAAAGCCCGGGGCCCCGTACTTAACCTCAATGGCACATAAATATTCAAACTGTCCAAACTTTTGTGTTAAATCGCGTCAGGTGTTCATAACCTTCAGCAATTCTGACTCTTGTAGTAAGCTTCTCTCAAGTCCTAATTTAGTGAAAAATAAGGCCCTTGCCGAAAAGTGCATCTAAAAGGTCCTTTGATCAAAGCGGCAAAGGATATTTATTGGACAGGGAGACCGCGATTATGACTCCTCGGGATAATCTGTGCAAAGCCGAAGACCCATCTTTCTTTGGACAAAACAAAAACGGGAGCAGCGCAGGTAGGTGGGTTTGGTAGCCCTACCAGATAAACCCGCTGAAAGCAAGCAGTTCTTGTCTAAGAAGGCACGGGGTTCCTTCTCCTCATTGGGGACTCACATGTAGATTCTACCCTTGGGTAGTTGTGCCCCTGGTTGTATGACAATTCTTGCTACAGTCAGTGTCTCTGTGGGTGGCAACTGGATCGCATTCCTGCTCCTGAAAAAAACTCTGGCTAGATCCTGATATGCAGGTGGGATGCCAATAGAATCGGAGCAATCACCGGAGGAAGCCAGAGGGTGGTGTGTCAGGAGACGCTGGCTTTTCCCACCATTCATGTGTTCACCGGCAGGGAGGGCTGGGGTGAATTCAGGGATCCTTTTCTTTCCAAAATGAATTTTGGTTCATGTAACACAACTAAGGTGCATGCCCAAAACTATGGAGGTTTGACACTGGCTTTAAAATGAAACTAATTCTTTTCTCCCAATGGTCGGCTTAAACGAGGAGAACCGCTGTGTTTTGTACTGGGCCGGCCCTTCGCTTCCGAAGCTGTCATTCATTTGGGTGAATGGTATGGGCTTAGCCAGGGGAATTCGGTCCAGACCTAGCTCCTCTGCCACCTGGGGCCGCATTAAGCAGTGGGAGCAGCCGGAATCCACAAGGGCCGAGGCTATAATGCGAGTGTAAGGAATTCCATAGACGCAGAAATAAAAGGCTTTGGGAGTAAAAGTCCATTTATTAAGACATCTTAGAAAGCTCAAGTACACGCAGTGGCAGGAATGACACTTCCCCGCCAGAAGCACACACAGGTTATAATAATTATTCACCCTATCCCCCCTTCCTCCTGCTTCCTGATGGGAACAGAGACTTCATCTCCCGCGCAAAGATAAAGTCTCCGCCGATGCATCTGGCCCATCGCCCGGGCTGTGGAATGTACTCAAGGTTACTTCACCACCAACACCATTGAATCCTTTACAGATATAAATCCAACTACTCTTCTTCTTATATCCACGTTGTTTTAAACTACCCTCCGTGTTTCTTTGCCGACTCTGCCAGTGACTCTCTGAAAGGTGTAGTCCCTTGCCTGGAAATATAGGAGTCTGTCAGTCAGCTCATGTCCGTGACGAAACCGTGGACTTGTTGTGTTCTAAGATGTTGAGGATTGTTGGGACTGGACTGCAAACAGGAGAGAAGTGTCTGTGCAGCTGGAATAGAAGCTGAGGTGCTGCTTGTGTGTCGCTCAGCGTCTCCTATGGATGATTCAGCACCCTGAAATTGGCGCTGTCGGTGAGATCTGTTCCAACTGCAGCCTTCATTTATTTATTTACAATATTTGTGGTCCTTTCTCATTGAGACTCTGGGTGGATTACACAGTTAAAGCCAGTGCGATCAATAGAACGCCATATCCGTACAATCGTGGGGGCATCTTATTTTTGTTTGCAAGAATCTAGAACAGGAAAGAAGGAATTTAATCAATCCAGTACTTAGTAAATACCCAGGGAGGGGTAGAAAAACCCTCTTTTCAATATTGGTCGGCGGAACAGATGTTGGAGTAACATGAAAGGTTGCTAAATTCACTTAAAGTATTGGTAAAAGGAATAAGAGGTGGTTCTCATACTGGTTTTAGCTTAATTAGATTATTTAAAACAGTTTTTTTAATGAAGATAAGATTTTATATTGATAAGGTTATATTATAATTTGTATTGATATGTCGTTATATTTCAGTGGTGGCGAACCTTTGGCACTCCAGATGTTATGGACTACCATTCCCATCAGCCCCTGCCAGCACGGCCAATCGGCAGGGGCTGTTTTGAATTGTAGTCCATGACATCTGGAGTGCCAAAGGTTCGCCACCACGGTTATATTTTGAATTGATGTTTTATATGGTTTTACATACCCTGTTTCCCCGAATATAAGACATCCCCTAAAAATAAGACATAGTAGAGATTTTGCTGAAGTGCAAAATATAAGGCATCCCCCAAAAGTAAGACATAGCAAAGTTTTTGTTTGGAAGTGTGCCCGACGAACAGAACACAGAAAAATAAGACATCCCCTGAAAATAAGACATAGCACATCTTTGGGAGCAAAAATTAATATAAGACACTGTCTTATATTCGGGGAAACACGGTAGTTTCATTTTAGTCTTCCCCAGTCTGGACATCATCGGCTTTTGACCCCTTCCAGTCCGGCTTCTGTGCTGGGCATGGGACGGAGACTGTTCTCGTCGCCGTCACAGATACACTCCGTATTCAGCTCAACCGAGGCGGATTGGCGCTGCTGGTATTGTTAGATCTTACCGCAGCGTTTGATGTGGTCGACCACTTAATCTTTTGACTCCACCGCCATGGCCTCAAAAGTGCGTGGGCACTGTCCTTCAGTGGATTGCCTCGCTCCTTCGGGTCGGGTCAGCAAGCGAGGCGCGGGGACCAGGCCTCCGAAGTGCCCGCTGATTGCGGTGTACCCCAGGGGCCTCTACCACTATCCCCGCTTTCGCTATTTAATGATCGCTACATGCACTCTCTTGCTCGACTGGTATCGGAGTTTTGGGCTGACCTGCCATCAGCACGCTTGATGACACTCCAGCTCATTCTGTTGATGGAGGGGGGAGCAGTCACGCTTCCCAAGCGGCTCTTCCAGCACTTGTTTGGAGGCGTTGCTGGTTGGTTGGGCGGCAGAGCAGGGTAAAACTAAACCCATCGAAGATCGGAGATCCTCTCTGGCTTGGCCACGCGAGGGGACAGGATTTTCTAATAACCGGTGCGTGGAGGGGGGCTACATTGGCTTTAACCCTCCTCGCGGCGTTAGCCGCCTGGGGGGGTCCACCTGATTTGTCTCTCTCAATGGGAGACCCAGGTGGCCCATACAACCCGGGCTGCCTTTTTTTCACCTCCGCCAGGCCCCGGGCGGCTGGCTCCTTTCCTCTCCCAAGCGATTCCAGCTTACCGTGATCCATGCAACGGTCACCTCCAGATTAGACTATTGTAACTCTCAATTTCATCGCCGGTCTTCCCGCGTTTGATCCCGAGATCAAAACTGGTCCAGCATTGCAGCGGGCGCTGCCATTACTCACAGGCAGCTTCATCTACTATGCATCATATATTCAGTTCGTATACTTCAGCTGCACTGGCTCCCCAGTGGAGTTCAATCATCTTCAAGGTGCTGGTGGTGCTGACCTTTAAGGCCTATGCGCTCTGGGCCTCAACCTCGTGATCTTCGGTGACCAGATCACCCCATACATGTCCCTGCACGGCCTCCTCCGCCAGTGGGAGGCTAATTCTTCTAGTGGTCCCTGGCTCCCTCTATGATGCGTAAGTTGGCTTCCACGCTGTGGCCAGGGCCTTTACGGCTCTGGCCCCGGCCTGGTGGAACACCCTTCCTCCGTGCTGTTCAAGACTTGGTTCCGCGACCTCAATGAGTTCCGCAGGGGCCTGTAAAACGGAGTTGTTCCGCCGGCCTTTGGAGAGACCACAGCCGCTGAAATGGTGCCCTAACTGGCCTTTCATCTTGGCCACACTATCAAATGTGACTTCATCACCCTCCTCCCCCTTTTTTGGGGAGAATTAGGAACTACAATTCCCCTCAGCCCCTGCTGACAGGGGCTGATAGAATTGAATTCTAGGCTATCTAGGCTTTGGGATTACAGACTTTCTATGATATATAACAATGATCCTGTTTTTGTACTTGGAATGTATGGTACTTCTGGTTTATGCCTAATAAAGGTTTTTGGATTGGATAATGGTCAGGAAGTGACCACTGAGAATAGCCAAGGCTCCCCATCTCCACCGGAGCAGCGAACGAGGCATCTTTAATTAGCAGCAAGGGAAAATGTGTCCCTTCCCACTCCAGCCAGGACGTTGACATGGAAGCAGAGCAGGGAAACCCACATGCTGTGTTAGCCAATGATTCATTGCAGGGAGGGGCAATCACACTGTCTCCATTGATATGCAATGCAGTCCTCTTCTCGTGAGTAGGATGTGGCAGGCAGCATTGGCTCTGCAGTTAACCCTGAGGCCAATTCCACAGCACAGCCGCCTCTTGCAGGGGTTCAAGGTGGTCTCCACATTGTAGCTGTCTACTGTGGGTAACCGGCTGCTTCCCCCATCATGTTCCTTGGGCAGAGACATGGGGGTTTTCCCCACTTACTTTCTGCTGCACGCTACTCTGGGAAAGTAGCGCGGGGTCCAGCGGCGCTCCCCACTTGCAAGGGCAGCAACCACGCAACGCCCGGCGCTGCAGCTCTTGCACCACTCAGCAGCGCATCATTCCTGGTGCTGAAGAAACGGCACCTTTGATGACCCACGCACAGGCGGGGATTTGTGAGGAACCCTGAAAGCTGGCGCCAGGAATGATGCAGCTGAGGGAAGGCGGCAGCAGCAGAAGGTGAGTGGGGAAAGCCCCATAGTGAAGTTGTGTCCGAATTGGGTTCAGGAGGTGGTAGGGAGAGGACTGGCTATCTGCATGCCGCAACGTACCGTGGACACATTGCAAGACTGGGAATCTCCACAATCTGGCTCAATCACGGGTTTTCAAGTAGGCGTCAAATCTCAGTCTTGCCTTGTGCCTACGGCAAGTTGAAGCATTCCACGGGCCAGTCGACTGTCCACTCGATGCTGGCTTCATCCCTCTCGGTCTGCTAAGGATGGAGAAAGACAGCATTACTGTGAATCTTCCAGCCATGCTGATCTCAAGAGAAGCTGTTGCATTAGCAGGGTTGGATTTGACCACACTGAGGTCCTCAGTATACTGAGCATTTCTGAAGCAGGGACTTTGACTCTCCAAAGCTCGCTTACACATGCACACCCCACTCTTGTTGGTCTCTTACATTGGAACTAGACTCAAAACTAGGTGTCCTACTGCAGACCAATTCAGCCACCCTCTGAAACTATCCCCCAAACAGTAATTCAGTAATTTCCTGGGGGGTGGGGAGTTATTTTTTGTATTGAGAAGTCCCTCATATAGCCCTATGCCAGTGGTGGCGGGCCTTTGCCGCTCCAGATGTTATGGACTACAATTCCCATCAGCCCTACCAGCATGGTCAATTGAGCGTACGGCGGAGAACTGATAAGTATCAATCCATAACATCTGGAATATGAGTTCACCATAATGCTGGAAGTGTCAAACTCGTGGCCCTCAGATGTTATAGTTCACAGTTCCCATCATCCCCTGCCAGCATCGTAATGCTGACGGGGGGGATGATGGGGCTTTATAATCCTGTATCTGGAAGATTGGCTACTATGCTGGGGTGGCCATGAGTCAGTTGCGAATTGATGGCACTTTCAACCACCATTGCTTTAAGAGCTCCCCTAGAGCAGTCTCACAGTTCATGGATACACTGGCAGCAAGACAGACAGACAGACAGAAAGAAAGAGGGTCTGAAATGAAGACAGGAGATTCAATCCCCTCCAAAGAGTGCACACGACCAGAAAAGGCCCAAACTGGCCCTTGCATTCCTCACAGCTTCTTGGTGACTTTCCCCAATGTAGCATGACATCTTTAAACACCTGTTTTCTGTTCTGACACCAGCTGAACGGCGCAACCGTCTCTCTGCCCGATGGTGTAATATGGTAGAAATGCAGTTATTAACACTCCGGTTAAAGTTAGTTATTCGTAGCTACATCCCACTGAAAATAATATAACCAGGACTCGGCTGTGGTGATCAGCAGGCCTTTCTGGTGCTTTGTTCTGAAGAGGAAATGGCTCCTCGGCCAGTGGCTCTCCAAGGTCCCCTTTCCCCCATTCCTGCCACCCTTTCCTCCTATTGCAGCTGACCCTGACTGGCCCCTCCTTTCTTCCAGCTGACACGTCCCTTGCATATCAAGTTTTCATAGTAAATCAGCAGCAAAATGCACACGTGGGTTAGGTACACAAGAAGAAACAAGAAAAGAGTTTTTTTTCTTGGAGGGAGGCTGGGTGCAGAGTTCGAAATAAGACTTTTCAGAAACTATACTTAACTGGAGTCCACGCTTATCACTGATTTTTTTTAAAATCTGGCCCCAAGTTGCTGAGATAATCAAGAGCTCCACTTCCTTTTGTACAGTGTGGGGGGTTAACGCACACAGTCATAATCGATTACAACTTTTTTTTGCTTTGCTTTTATAAACCTTCAAGCAACACTTGACCTTCACTGCAAAAGTGAAAAGAAAACACTGAAACTTTGCTATGACGGATGGAAGGAATGTAAATTTGGTCAAGAAAGACCACCAAAACACATGGAATTTGTTCTGATTTTCCAGATGTTACCCCAGATTTTAAAATAATGAAAACTGAGATATAAAAACGTCAGCAACATCACTTTCCTCTTGAAACTCTTTCCAGCTACACATTTTGCTTCAAATAAAACAGGAGATGGAAAGTTCTGCTGCCTTCCGTTTACAGAACATAGAGATGCTTGTGTTTGCGGTAAACTTACCTTTAGTAATTTTGTCACCTGAAATTCTTCAAGAAGACAGTTCTCTCCTACAGTGAAGCTCCTCTCCTATCAAGGCTTCTTTCCCCCAGAGGGCATTACGGTCCCCCAGTCTCCATTTTAAAGTATTCCCCTGACCCACCCAACCACCGCGACTCTTTTTTTGAGCTAAAACCACAGAGCAAAATTCATGGAATGAGGTAAGTAAATTTGGCACACGTTCAGTTTTGCCCGTAAAACTTTTGGTACATTGTAGTAAGTACACGATGAACATCATTTCCCATAATGGTTCCTTTCCAAGGGGGTGGTTAATGGTATCACTGGAATGTTTATCGCAAATCAAAAGGCAAAATAGCTCCAGGAAACACTCACAACCTATTTCTGAAAGAGATGTAAAAATATGTACAGCACAACACTTTGTCAGAATTTGGCACAATTTTCATAGTGGTTGTGGTTGTGGGTAATAGTGCATAAGTAACCGTACAACAGTATGACTTTTGAAGCACAGGGAATACCATGTTAGATTTGCTTTCAAATAAGAAAAGTCCCACAATTTCAAACTTTTGATTTCAGCACTTAACACTTCAAACATATTACAAGGCATTATTATCGGTTGTTGGGTTTTTTTTCTTTTTTGAGCGAGGAAGGAAAGAAAAGGAGGGAAACAAAAAACCCCAAACACGCATCAAATGTCCTTCTAGAAAAAGGTGTCTCTTCTTCAAATACAGGTAAAACCAAAAATGTTGTTTCTGCTTTAAGAAGAATGTAGTCTGCTTCCCTGCAGAAAAACCAAACATTTTATGCCATCTTAGTTAGGTTGTGGAGTCAGGAACACTCTAACTGGGATAGAAGTGATGAAGCTTTATGGTGCAGGGTTAGGATATAAACAGCAGAGGGGGCTAGAAAGCACGCAAAGCTGCCGCATGGCTCTCCACCACCACCACCACCACCACCACCACCAAGTTTTCGTTTTGCAAACTAAAGACCCTTTTAGGATGGGTATCTTGGCTTTTAAATATATTTTTTTTGATGCATAACCTCTTTTTTTGTGTTTTATTTTTTAGAAAACGGTCAAAAAAAGTCTCTCCTTTTTGAAACCATTAAAAAAGAGCTCGTGAATTCAACCCTTAAAAAAATAAAGGAATTCAAAACCAAAGAAGCCATATAGCAAGGTAAGAGTAGCCTCTGTTAGTTTGTTTTTAACCCCAGCGGAGCCAGAAAAAAAATGGTAATTCTTTTAGGTAGCTTGCAAGTAATAAGTATTTTCATGCATTTTGGAAACAAAACAAGAACATCAACAATCAAAAAAAAAAGGAGCTGTAAAAGGGGAGTGTCTCTTTCATGCAACTTTTTCTTTCACAGGAAGGAAAAAATGAGGAATAGTGGGCTTAGCAGGTAGTAGGAAAATTAAGGGTGCATTCCAGCCAGAGTGGTGCAGCATTACCTCAGTTTCTCAAATGAAGCTGTCCCAGGTGGGTCCTTATGGGCCTGTTCCCGGTCTGTTCGCTTTACTTTACAGTTCTCATCCCGCAGTGACTTAGAAGTCGACTTATGCCGGTACAGCTTTTTATGGGTAGGCTCATTTTTGGCTAAAGTGCTCAGGTGACTGTAGCTTTTATCAAAAAAGGGAGAGGGAATGTCTGTGCTGTACCCGGGACAGTTGGGGCGGCCAGGATCGCAGGACACCGCTCGGCCGCCAGTTTTGCCCAAGCCCTTGTTACCCGATTTGTGACCCTTTCCTGTCCCAGGAGAACCGCCGTTCACCTTTTTCTTGGACTCCTGTGAAGTCCCGGCCAAAATCTTAAGAGTTTTCAGTTTTAGGCTGTTGGATTCAGGCGATCGGAATAAATCGGAGACATTGTTATGTCCCACAGGTCCCCACAAGGGTTCGATGGAGGCCATCATAAACCTCTGAACATCCGCCATCCCAGACGCAATGTTCGATAAAATATTGGACGGCTCCTCAAATTCCCTTTGATCGTCATCCAGAAGGTTGCTGGTGTTTCCGAGGCTGGCGTCGGCCCAGCCTGCGCCATGATCTTTCCCCAGGGCCCATTCCCCAGGTAGGCCCGGGTGCTTTGCCGTCTTGACTGAGGCCGGGCTGCAGTGCTGAAGGGATTCCACCAACGCCTTTGTTGCCGAAGCAGCACTGTTTAGCGAAGCTGCAGTCCGACTCCCAGCAGCCTTTTCGCCAGCTGCGTTCTTCCCTTTCCTCGTCGATTTGGGAGACTGCCTCGGGCTTCTGCCTTGCGGCTTCTCAGTTCCTTTGCTGGCTTTGGGCGATTTTTTCCGAGTATTTTTCTGAGAAGGGCTTTGGTTTAGACCCACATTTTTATTAGATGAACTTTTCCGCTTCGATTTTGACACTTTGCTATTGGTGCTAATTTGGCCAGATGGCTCATTAAATGTTGACAAGCATGGGCTTTTTTCAAGGAGGCCGATGGAATCCTCATCGTTGAACATATGGAATTGAAACTGATGGTTATTCAACGTGAACCCGTTATCTGCCTGATCCTGGGTCTGGAGAACCCCACAGTTCCATTTTACTTTCTCGGGACTGTTCAGCACGGCTTGGGAGCTATCTGGGAAACATTTCATATTCCCCAAGGGTTTTGATTCCGACCCAGTTATCTGCGGGGAAAGGTTAGGGGTGTCCGGAGGAGACATTTCTGAAAGTGACGACTGGCGGAACTTGTCGGGTGTGAAGTTTGAGATATCTAAAAGATCAGTAGACTCTTTCAAAGGGGTTATTTCATCTATGCTTTGCTGAATCACTAGTTTGGGACTGCAGTGCGCCAAGAAGTCGTCGGCAATTTCGTCCTCCCCATCCTTCTCGCAAGACTTTAAGCTCAGAGAACTGTAATTGCTCGAACTGACCGACAGCAGAGCGCAGATGAAACTCACTAGCGGCGTGCGTCTGTGCTTTAAGTGCCTCGTTGGAATTGGAAATGCCCTTCCCTGTTGTTAAAATGACACGATTGATAAGAATCGTCTGACTGAGACTGCTGACTCTCTGGCACGTACTTTTTTTGGTATAATAATTTGTTGCTACTCAGGCTGACTTGACTGTATCCAACGGGTGGGACGTTGTCGGCACCCTGAGAGCCGCCAAACTCAGTTGTCGACAGCGCAGAAGCCTCCTGTTCTCATGACTGGGGAATTTCTGACCGTCGCTTCTTGAAGACGTACTTCATCCAGCTGGCCACATGGTGCTGAAGTTGCTCTGCTCCATTTCCAAGTGATTGGGTGACTGCTGCAGCTCCGACTCCGAAGGCGGGGACAGAACACAACTCTGGGCGGGCTGCAGAGCACAGAATGATTTCTCTGCCCGAAGGACGCCCGGGAGTGGATTCTGCTGCTGATCAGGGGGCTGGGGACCGAAATAGGTGATAGCAGCATTGGCTGACAAATCAGAGGCATCCAACAATGTTTGCAGATAGCCTCCAGGGATAAGGGGTACGTTGGCAGCGATATTAGCAGATGGAGCAGGCTTGTTTGAAGAGCAGGTGGTGGGTAGGAAAGATGAATTTTTAGCAACCTTATCCTCCTGGCTCCCTGAAAGGCGAGAGCCGTCTGCAGCACAAGGAACACTTTCATCCGCTAAACTAGTCGCAGGCTCCTGGTTCTCCAGCGTCGGGGAGGCCTCTGCCAGACTGGCAGCTGCTTTGATACGCTTGCATTTCAACCGGGCTTCGCTTTTGAATTTAATTCTGCGCAGCACTTTCCTCTCTGGTCCCTTGAACTCCCTGCTTTGCAGCCTGCACTTGGGGGACGCGAGGCTGGCGATCTCGCTGAGATGCAGTCCGTTTGCACAGCCGGGGGAACGGTAATTAGTCACAGCCGCACCCTTTCGAGGTGAGTGGTCTTCTTCGATCCTGCTGCAAAGCTGCTTGAGATCAGATGAACAAGAGCCAGGCTTGCTCACCGGCTGCTCGATGGCTTTGATTCTCTGGATCCTGTGCCGGTTGGCCAGCTTGCACTTCCTCTTGCGCGGGTGGGGCAGGAAGGAGATCTCGAAACCATTGAATAGAGGCTTGTGACGAAGGGCGGCGGAGAAAGTTCAGCGAGCTCACCGTTTCTCCTCCCAAAAGCTTTTCAAGGGGGCCAGCTTTGCGTACTTGCTCAACAGCGCCTCACTGAGGGTGACCGTGGTCTCGCTGGCGTCCACTTTGCTCAGCTTCACCAGCATGTGCTTCTCCCCTTTGAACCGGTTGATGATGATGTACTTGATGATCACAGGTGGCTCCTTACGAGAAACTTTTCGCCTCTTCTTTGGGCACCACTCGTCATCATCTTCCTCCTTGGGTCCATCCGGAACCCACTCCTTTTTATCCACAGTTTTCTCACTCTCAATGGAATCCACGTCATACAGGTAATCGTCGCTGTATCTCACTTTCCTTTTTGCCCGCAGACCGTAGTTTTGCTGAATGAAGGAACTGGAGTGGTCTCGCGGAAGGTACTTATTACAGTTCTTCAGATCGTGGAGCACGTCAAAGGAAGATTCTGTGCAGGTGCTGTCGTCGCTGAATTCCCCCGAGTCTTCCATGGAGTTCACCAGTTCCAAGAAGTGGTTTCTTTTGGGACCTATGTACTGCACCACTTCGGTACTGGTGCAGGATTTGTTTAAGGCAACTTTCTCACCCTCCTCCTCCTCCTCTTCCTCCTCCTCTCTGCCCACTTCCTCCTCTCCCCAAATGATGCTGTCCTCAGATTTGAAATGGGATGGATCGGTGGCCCCTACAGGCCCTCTTCAGGGCAGTTCTGCCATCCCGTTTTGGGCACCCACTAAAGACGCTTGGAAAGAAGTTGAACTGGGCGTCCTCTTGCAAGGTGCCCGTCTTCTCCCTAACGTTGTCCTGGAAGGATTCGTAGCGAATCTTTAAGAACGGGGCGTCACTTCCCAAAAGGTGGTCAGTGGTCGTGCGTCAAACATGTAATTGTCCACATCTTCTTCGGAAAACAGATTGACAGAAAGCTCGTTTTTTGAGCAAAGGTCGAGCAGCTCGATTTTGCTTTCGCTAATGAAAGATTCAAAATATCCCCACTCCTGGTTGGGATTGGTTAGCAAGGGCTCCTCTCCGTTGCACTTGTCTAGCAGCAACGCCTCGTAATAATTCTTCTGCGTGGGGTCCTCGGAATCACTGTCAGATTTCTCAGCGTCTCTTTTGTCGGCTGCCCTTGACTTATGCAGAGGGAAGCTGAGAAGCTGGTCTGAAAGCAGCTGATCCCCGTATCTCACGCTGTCTCCCGTGCTCATGCAATGGATCCCTATATCGGAGACGGAGCAGGTGTCGTAGTCCCTATTTATGTCGCCCACTTTTAGGCTGATCCCAGGCTCTGCGTCGAATACCGTCGCGGATTCAATGAAACAGCCCAGGCAGGTCCGGCTCGGCTGCATCAAACAGTCCCCGGTGAGGGCCGACATGCTTCCGGGCTCCATGATGGTGAGCAGAGCCTTTTCGCAATCGCCTGGTAGAGACCAGGAGCTCAAGCCCTTGTCACGAAGGTTCATGAAATATGGCGTGCACGGAGAGAGTCGCCAGGCGTGGTCGAACCCGTCGACCAACACCTCAGAAGGGGCTCAGCCATCATGGACTACAAATCCCATCAGCCAATTGGCCATGCTGGCAGGGACTGGTGGTAATTGTAGTCCATGAACATCTGGAGAGCCGCAGGTTGCAGACCCCTGTTCTAGTCGGTACAGTCCACTCAGCCTGGGCCACAACCCTTCACAATTTAAGGCCGAGGTCTTTCACATCACCTCTTCCCTGATCTTTTGAGCTGGCAATGGCAGGAGCTGAACCTGCGACCTTCTGCATCAGACCCTCGGCCCATCGAGGCCAGTACTTCCTACTCAGACTGGCAGCTGCTCTCCAGATCCCAGGTCTGGATCGTTCACATGGCCTCTTAACGGATCTGTTTGGTTGGGGATGGCCAAGATTGAATCCGAGCATATTTATTTGATTGTTTGAGTGCTCTGATAGTTTGTTCTTGCATGGCAGGGGATTGGACTTGATGGCCCTTGCAGTCTCTTCCAACTCTGTGATTCTGTGATTTATTTGTTTAGACTTAATATCCCACTCTCTCCTGTCCCATGACAAGTAGAGTGTATTTATTTATTTTCTTGATCATTTTCTTGTTTAGACTTTACTTCCCCCTTTCCTGGCCCAGTGCCAAGCAGGCTCGCTTGTCCATCTGTCTATCCCTGTGGTGGTGAACCTATGGGACTCCAGATGTTCATGGACTACAATTCCCATCACCCCCTAGCAGCATGGCCAATTGGCCATAGGAGTGCCATAGGTTCGCCACCACTGATCCTTAATATCCTGCATTCCCCGCCCCAATGGCTAGACTCAGGGCAGCTAACGATATTCTAAACAATTTGCCTTCGGCTTACGTAGTGAAGTATTTACTTAGTGATGCATCTTCTGAGATAACCTTTAGGGTCACTACATATCTAGTGGAAGTAATATCTCAAAGACGGTACTAAGATGTGTCCTTCGATGTATCAAACCATCTGAATTACATCGATTTGATGTCTGAGTCCCCGGTCATTGTGGTAAACATGAGAAGTCATTCAGGTCAGTTTTAATTGGCATATGGATGTCACGATAGGTCTCCCGAAAGTTTATGAATGATTCATCCTAACTTAGTATACTGGATTCCTCGTTGTGTTGTTGTTTATCATACAAACATACTGTGTGCAGAATTATTTATGCCTAATAAAGGTTTACTGTACTGTAAAAAAAATATTCTAAACAGCATATACTGTGTGTATGTATATGTGTATATGTATATTTTACACACAGTAAAACACACACAGTAAAATCACACACAGTACACACACACAGTAAAATCATCCATAAAACAACATATACATTTACGAAATGCATAGTAATAAAAGTTCAATGTATTATCCGCCGTTCCAATAAATTCCTGTGGCACTAACATATGTGTAGTTAGGTTTTCATTGCCCGTTGGAAGTTTGTTTTCACTTGCAATCTAAAAATCCTTCCCTCCAGCTCTCTGTTGAGTCGCATCAGATGCTCGGCCCCTGAACCGTGGTCCCCTCCCCCTCCCTGTCTGACAAAGGGACCTTTCACTCTTGAAAACTCATGCCCTGAAAATCTGGTTGGCTTCTATGAGGCCGCAGGACTAGAATCTAGCTCCTCCCTATTGTGACCCAGCAGCACCCCCAAGCTATGAGCCTGTCCTTTCAAGGGGCATGACCCCCCCCCCCCCCCCGCGTGTGCCAGGACGGGCTGGCTGCAGTCCTTAAAGCAGCTTCCCTGCAGACCGAATGCCTCTCAGTTGTGTCTAGAGCAGGGGTGTCAAATATGTGGCGTGGGGACCAAAACTCCCCCCCCCTCCAGTGGGCTCACCAGGTCAAATCAGGAGTGGCGGGGAGGGAGGTCGCCTTAGTCGTCTTGCGGGCGTGATAAGCCGTCTCAAAGCAGCCACTGCACCCCTGTGTGGGCTCACTAGTCCAGGTGCCTCCCCCTAGTGTTATTCTGGGGTCAGTAGAGGCAATTACACCCCCCCACACACACACATAATTGTCATGATATATAAAAAAAGAGTGAAAAGTTCACATAATAGGTCATTTCTAGTTAGCAGAGGTTTGCGAACCCCGAGAACGGAGACAGTCAGTCTTAGGGCAAAAGTAGCAAAGATTAACCTGTAACGTGATTGGTGAATTCAGCAATAATTCTAGACCAATGAGAGGCTGTTGCCTGCGTGGGGGAAAGTACCCCTGATGTATGCATTTGTATATGCTGAATTGAGATTGAGTTGAGACCGAGTTAAGTTCTGTGTATGTTGGACTTTGTTCTCGCTGAAGAGTTCTGTATAGTCTGATAGTCTTGTATATAGATAGACTTCTGTAACTTTGCAACTGCGAAAGTAAAGCCTTCCTATGGAAAGAACATCTTGCGTTGGAAAGTGTGGTAGGAGGTTGCAGTGAGTGCAAGAAGACTAAACATTCTCATCTTACCAGAGTGACTCCGCTTTATACTCTGCTGATAATAATAACCTGGCCCAATCAAGCCACATCTATGTCATATCCGTCCCTTGAGACAAACAAGTTTGACACCCTTGGTCTAGACCGTGGTGGCGAACCTTTGGCACTCCAGAACCTTTGGCACTCCAGGGAGCAGCAGTAGCGTAGGAGGTTAAGAGCTCGTGTATCTAATCTGGAGGAACCGGGTTTGATTCCCCGCTCTGCCGCCTGAGCTGTGGAGGCTTATCTGGGGAATTCAGATTAGCCTGGGCACTCCCACACACGCCAGCTGGGTGACCTTGGGCTAGTCACAGCTTCTCGGAGCTCTCTCAGCCCCACCTACCTCACCGGGTATTTGTTGTGGGGGGGGGGAAGGGCAAGGAGGTTGTCAGCCCCTTTGAGTCTCCTGCAGGAGAGAAAGGGGGATATAAATCCAAACTCCTCCTCCTCCTCCTCCTCCTCTTTTTCTTCTTCTTTTTCTTTTTCTTTTTCTTCTTCTTCTTCTTCTTCTTCTTCTTCTTCTTCTTCTTCTTCTTCTTCTTCTTCTTCTTCTTCTTCTTCTTCTTCTTCTTCTTCTTCTTCTTCTTCTTCTTCTTCACTACAATTGCTGGCAGGGGCTGATGGGAGTTGTAATCCATAACATCCGGAGTGCCAAAGGTTCGCCACCACGGGTCTAGACTGAACTCCGGTTTGTTAACGCTCACCCCTCCTGTTACTTTCACCTGCCACCTTTTCAGGGATTTGAACCAGGCGGTCGTTGTCCCGGCGCTTTGACTCTGATGAGAGCTTTGGCTGGCTGGGTTGCTGCTTCCCACGACAGGATGAGACAGTGGTGAGCAGCCCTGCGTGAACGGTAGAAAGCTTCAGGCTTTGGGACTCTGCACTCTTTCTGCTTCTGACTCATCTCGCTTTGGCAAACGGCATTTCCTGTGTCCCGGGCTCGAGGCGGAAAGCCCCTCGGGGCTGCCTAGAGAAGGCTCCCCAAGAAGACAGACAAGTGGTTTGTGCTCCCCCTTCCCTTGCAAAGACAACTTGTCAAGGGAAAACAGCAGTGAAGGTCGTGATTTGGAAGCTAAATGGTTGGAGTGGTCAGAGCAGGAGTGTCCGACTCTGGCGCGTCAGACGTTCATGGACTACAGTTCCCATCAGCCCCTGTTGGCATGCATAGGTGTCATACTCGCAGCCCTCCAGATGTTATGGACTACAGTTCCCATCATCCCCTCCCAGCATGATGCTGGCAGGGGATGATGGGAACCGTAGTCCATAACATCTGGAGGCCCACGAGTTTGACACCGATGCATGCCAACGGGTTGATGGGAACTGTAGTCCATAACATCTGGAGGGCTGCGAGTTTGACACCTCAGACCAGGCTCTGAGAGACTCAGTGTTTGAATCCCCACTTTGTCAGAGAAGCGAAGCTTGCTGCATGACCTCGAGCCACGATATAAATAGAATTTTAAAAAATGTTCTTTTTGATTCCAGCACACTGAATAAAATCATGATTGCTGCTCGTATTAAGCACCTAGACGTTCCCGAACTTCAAAGAAGCTTCATGCTGATCAGACATAATTTCCTGCCAACAGTGGCCTTAATTGTATTGTCAAAGGCTTTCATGGCTGGGATCACTGGAGTGTTGTGGGTTTTCCAGGTTGTATGGCCGTGTTCCAGTAGCATTTTCTCCTGACGTTTCACCTGCCTCTGTGGCCGGCACCTTCAGAGGATCCTTAGTGGCCTTAATTGTCAAATACAATAAAAGACCAAGAGAAGAATGTTCATGTTTATGCCAAAATGGTTCTGTAGAATCGTTGGAGCATCTTATATTCGACGGTAAGAATTTAGACCAGGAAAGAAGGAAATTAATTAGTCCTATTTTATTTAAATGTCAGAAGTAGAGACAGGAGGACTGTTCTTTCCATTTTGGTTGCCGGAACCGATATAGGTGTGACACGTGAGGTTACTAAATTTGCCTGGACGATTTGTAGAAGGTATAAGGAAGGGTTTTTAGCTTATGTAATAGTTTATTCAATAGTCTAATTGTTTAGGATTTTGGCTTGTTGGTTTTATTACTGACATTAATATGATATTTTAGTCCAGTGGTGGCGAACCTATGGCATGGGTGCCAGAGGTGGCACTCAGAGCCCCCTCTGCGGGCACGCACGCAGAGTTCGTCATGTGGGGGGGAAATTGCCCCCCCACACACACATCTAGACTGGCCCTGATGTTCGTGCACCTCAGAGAGCAGGGAGGACTCGGTTGGCAAGCCTGGTGCCTGTGCTCCAGGTGGCTGCTGCCCGGGGGGGGGGGGGTGCAGAGGTGGCAGGGATGCTAGAGAGGCTCAGAGCGGCACATGTGGGACTTACTGGAGGCTACAGGAGGCTGGCCCCTGCTCGAGGGGGTTATTCAGGTTAAATTGCTGCATTGGCACTTTGCGATAAATAAGTGGGTTTTGGGTTGCAGTTTGGGCACTCGGTCTCGAAAAGGTTCGCCATCACTGTTTTAGTTTACAGCAATTTTTAAGTGTTGGATATTATGATTTTGGTCCGTGACCGCAAATGAAATCGTGACCTCTCGCCAGTTGCGTGCTCTTGACCTAACCGACCTCCCAGAAGTTGTTGAGGGGATAAAGTGGAGAAAAGGAAAATGACGGAGGCCACTTGGGTTCCCGTTAGGGGTGGTGATGCCATAAACTGGAATCATTCAAAAAACCTGAAAAAGAAAACCTTTTTTGGGTTTTTTTTTTAATTTGCTGGGGGGGAAATGAACCGCCTGGGAACTGATAAAGCCGAACATGATTCAGTTTTATTGGCTCTTGGAGGGGGGTGGTGGGCGGGACGAGACTGAATGCTTTGCTTGGTTCAGCCAAGTGCAGCATTCAGTTCTCCTCCAGGGAAATGATGGCAGCCAGGCGGGGGCGGGGGGGGGGGCGGCAGGGGGGGGAATGCTGTGCTTGCTTACAGTTCTCCATGTGGACTTGAGAAGCCATGGTGGGGACAGCTGAAATTTGCTGATAAAAATTATCAGTGCTCACCCCTAGTTCCCAATTGAGGAGAAAGGTGGGGTGTAAATGAAATGAATGGATGAATGAATGAATGAATGAATGAATGAATGAATGAATGAATAAAAAAAATAAAAAATAAAAAAAATTATGCATGGGGTAGAAAATGTTGACAGAGAGAAATTTCTCTCTCTCACAATACTAGAACCAGGGGGCATCCATTGAAAATGCTGGGGGGAAGAATTACGACTAATAAAAGGAAACACTCCTTCACGCAACGTGTGATTGGTGTTTGGAATATGCTGCCACAGGAGGTGGTGATGGCCATTAACCTGGATAGCTTTAAAAAGGGCTTGGACAGATTTATGGAGGAGAAGTCGATCTATGGCTACCAATTTTGATCCTCTTTGATCTGAGGTTGCAAATGCCTTAACAGACCAGGTGATCGGAAGCAGCAGCAGCAGAAGGCCATTGCTTTCACCTCCTGCTTGTGAGCTCCCAAAGGCACCTGGTGGGCCACTGCGAGTAGCAGAGAGCTGGACTAGATGGACTCTGGTCTGATCCAGCTGGCTTGTTCTTATGTTCTTAAAGGCTGTAACATTGGGGTGGGGGGAGGTAGAATTGCTTGAAGTGCCAGAAAGGATCAGAGTTGTTTTTATTTTTTTTAGCATCTTAATGTCCTGCTTGAGTTATGCTGCTGTCGTCCAGCATGGCTTTAAAAGGGGCTTGGACAGATTTATGGAGGAGAAGTTGATCTATGGTGACCGATCTTGATCCTCCTTGATCTGAGGTTGCAAATGCCTTAGCAGACCAGGAGCTCGGGAGCAGCAGCAGCAGAAGGCCATTGCTTTCACCTCCTGCATGTGAGCTCCCAAAGGCACCTGGTGGGCCACTGCGAGTAGCAGAGTGCTGGACTAGATGGACTCTGGTCTGATCCAGCAGGCTAGTTCGTATGTTCTTACGGCCTGTCCCCAAGACAAAGGCTGGATGTATTGTTGTCCCCCTTGCACTGTTGAGTATGCAGGTGAGGGTGATGTACCTGGATCCAACGCCCTAACCCCTTTGCTCTGGCTCTGTTTAAACCTACTCCTTGGTTATATTTGAATCCCTCCACGCTCCACTACTCAGAATGGCTGTCCACAAGGTTGCGTTTGTGCCAGCAGGCCTGCGTCCAGCAAGCTCGCAGTCCGGTTTGGAAAGCCATTCCAGTACATGCGTTGATGAATCGGTAGTAATATCAGCAAGGGCTGGCTGCATTAGGCTGCCTGTCTGAAGAATCTGCACAATCCTCCTGGTAGCTAATTTAGCGTTGTGTCAGTGTGTGTGTGCGTGCGTGCGTTCGTTTGGCTTCTAATGGCTAAAAATAGAGACTCTCGACTTGGCCCCTGCAATGAGGCAGTTTCTTGGCCTTCTGAATCGGGAAAACTGGTTGACTTCATTTTTCACGGAGGCCAGCTATATCCTCATCGTTGAGGTGTTAAGGGACTAGATAGAAGAATGTGGCAGCAAAGGCCAATTAATGGTGAAAGACAACCCGAGTGTCAGGCGGCACACCTAACATCAAAGGAGACTCTGTTTTCTGTCATGGTGATGAGTTTTCCCTACTTTTCCTTTCTGGCCGCCTTTGTGCTTTGTAACCTGTAGTAACGTAGATTGCACCCAAGCGCCAGTTGGGCTGATAGCCCTTCCTATGACCTTGAGAACTAATGGCCTTCACATTCCTCTTCTGCTATGCCTTGCTTTTATATCTCTGGGAGAGGAAGGGAAGGGGGGCACCGTGGTGGGCGTAAAAGGGGTGCTAAGGCTATGCTGTGTCGTCTGTCAATAAAGGCTTTTGATTGAAATCACTGAGTCCGGCATTGGCTGCAGATCCGGGGCTTGATGCAGAGCTAGGAAAATCCAGGTTCCTGGGCAAATGCAGCAGGGGTCTTGATGCGTATTTAACTCAAGTGAAGGGAGTATAGATTACCTGCAGACCTCAGCAGCTTCATCAGAACTCACACTCCCATCAGCCCCTGCTAGCATGGCCAGTTGGGAATTGTAGTTCATGAACATCTGGAGAGCCGCAGGTTGCAGACCCCTGGGCTATATGTAAAATTTCATGCACTTTTGAATCCGTGGGCGTTAGCTGTGATGGCTTTTTTCCTAGGGGAGGGAATGGACGTTTACGTAGTATCAAACCTAAACTTACTTTACTGATTTTAACCACAAGCGATGTGATACGCAATTTAGAATATGGAATTCTATTATTGGAATATTTATGGAATGTATAAATGTCTTGATTTTAAGGAAAATTGCAGCTATACCTAACATTTGAGCATGGTCCAAGCTGCTGCTCCCGATGCTAACTTGGCACATATATTTTAATTACCTGCAGACCCCACAATCTGCTCTCCATACTGTTTTGGAATAACATCAACCCACAACTTCTCTCCAAACTACTTGACAGTCCCAGACTCAGAAGAGCGTTCATGCACGCCAGAACAAACACTACTACACCCTCGGCAGTCTTATCTGCCAGATACCGGGAATCCCATATTCAGAGAGACTGCATTAGTGGACGTGGGACTTTCTCATATCCTTTTGGACTGTCAACTGCCTTAAGCTTTAAGGGACAAATTGTTTAGAACTGTAGCACCTTTTTACCAAAAGGATGAACCAACACAAACTTCTTCAATTCTTATTAGTGGACCCAAACTCATTTGTTGCTTTTGAAGTCTCAGTTTTTTTATTAGCATCTTCTGATCAACAGGTGTCTAGTGTTGCAAATAGTGCCAAGTAAATACTATGATTAATGTCGGACAGAGACTTCGATGGGCTAAGCATTGTATCTGATGTAATAATTTTTAACTATGCCATTAATGGTTGCTTTTTCTTGTCACACATATTTTAATTTTTGCCGTTGGAGATATAGAAGAAATAAAAGGTGAAGGCAGTCAACAGTAAAGTAAAGTTTCCCCTTCAGTCGTGTCCGACCCTGGGGCACCACTGCGAGCAGTGATTTTATAGGCAAGCTGTTTTTGTGGGGTACTTTGCCATTGCTTTCCCCGGCTATTCTTTACTCCCTAGCTATGTCAGTGGTGGCGAACCTTTGGCACTCCAGATGTTAAGGACTACAATTCCCATCAGTCCCTACAATTGGCCATGCTGGCAAGGGCTGATGGGAATTGTAGTCCATAACATCTGGAGTGCCAAAGGTTCACCAGCACAGAGCTAGGTACTCATTTACCGACCAAGAAATGGATGGATGGCTGAGTTGACCATCAGCCAGCTGCCAGGATATCTGACCCACAGGGGGCTCGAACTCCTGACCGTGTGAGTAGCAGTGCAAGCACTTAACCACTACGTCACACGGCTCCTCAACAGTCAACAGACTTGGCAGTCAACAGACTTGGTAATAAATCAATGAAAGAATACGATTTGGACAGAAACCATCTTATGCAGTCACAGTATGTAGGATTACCCAGATATTTGAATCTCAAATTAACTTCATAACACAGAAAACACTGAACTCCTGAATAATGCATTAGGAGAAGATAAGAGAAAAGTTTGGATTTATATCCCGCTTTTCTCAACCGCAAGGAATCTCAAAAAGGCTTACAAACCTCTTCCCTTCCTCTCTCCACCCCTGACCCCTTCTGGAGTAGGCGGGACTGAGAGAGTTCTGAGAGAACCGTGACTAGCCCGAGGCCACTCAGCGGGCTGCATGTGGAGGAGAGGGGAGTCCAACCAGGATCACTGTCACGTGGAAGAGTGGGGAATCTAACTCAGCTCTCCGGATTAGAGCACTTAAACAAAGCCCCTTATGTTATTACATTTAATTAATTTATATCCTGCCCTTTCTCTCTAGTGGGAACCCAGCAATGTTTACATTGTTCTCCTATCCTTCATTTTACCCTCACAACAGCCCTGCGAGGTTGGTTAGACTGTGGCTGTGACTGCCCCCGGCCCCAATCCCCCGCATTCAGTTTTTCACGTTTTTGAGAAATTTGATGTCTCTATGTATAATACAGAACACACACGGCTCTAATGTTGTAGAATGTGATTGGTGTTTGGAGTATGCTGCCACAGGAGGTGGTGATGGCCACTCACCTGGATAGCTTTGAAAGGGGCTTGATTTATGGAGGAGAAGTCGATCTATGGTGACCGATCTTGATCCTCCTTGATCTGAGATTGCAAATGCCTCAGCAGACCAGGTGCTCTGGAGCAGCAGCAGCAGCAGAAGGCCATTGCTTTCACCTCCTGCAGGTGAGCTCCCAAAGGCACCTGGTGGGCCACTGCGAGTAGCAGAGAGCTGGACTAGATGGACTCTGGCCTGATCCAGCTGGCTTGTTCTTATGTTCTTATGTCCTTAATATCTTAAATAAAAATGTCTCAAGTCACACATTTTGTGTAAAAGTTTTCCTTTAAAAAAAAAACTCATTCCGACAGGTGGAGGGTTAATTCCATAGGGATTGTTTGCTTTTGCTTCTGCTACATTCCCAGTTTTTCCACAGGGCAGACTGGAATAAAAACAGTTCAGGGAGCTATTTTCCAAATGCTCCAGTTTTATTTCAACGCCTTCGCATCTCTAGGAAAGAGCCTCCATTTTGCGACATTTGTTCTGGGGTGTGCACTTGAAAAATGATAGTTTAATTCTATATTGGAAAGTCAGGAAGGGCGCAATGACCGTCTTCATTAACACTGGTAGGCTTGTTCTTGTATTAGAAATCTGTGTCAGGATGTCTGAACGGGACTTCCCAACCTGAGCGAAATCAACCATGCCTTGCAATTAGGCCATTTTTGAGCCTGCAACGGCCGCGGAAGCCCTGAGGGAGAAGAGAGTGTGGACCAGCCGTTTCCCATCTCTGCAGGAGGGTGAAGTGCAGGAATATCCTGCCTGCTTCTTCCATTAGGGCTCCTGAGAGCAGCCGTCCTCAGACAGCCATCCTCAGCTAAACAGGTGCAAGTGGAAATCTCTGTGAAGTGCCAGGGTCCCTGAAGTCCAAGCGTCTGCTGGCTTCTCGAACCCATCACTCGCAGCATTTGCGGCTACGTCTGTTTGAATGGATCTGTGGGCACGGCTTCAGTTGAGGCAGCTGCGGTGCAATTTCAAATATTGCTGACCCCCCAAATCCTTCCCCCTCCCTCCCTCCCTTCCGTTCTCCCCTCCTCCCTCCCTCCCTCCCTTCCTTCCGTCCTCCCTCCCTCCCTTCTGTCCTCCCTCCCTTCTGTCCTCCCTCCCTCCCTTCCTTCCTTCCGTCCTTCCTTCCTTCCGTCCTCCCTCCCTCCCTCCCGTCCTCCCTCCCTCCCTTCCGTCCTCCCTCCATCCTCCCTCCCTTCCTTCCGCCCTCCCTCCCTTCCGTCCTCCCTCCCTCCCTTCCGTCCTCCCTCCCCCCCTTCCTTCCATCCTCCCTCCCGTCCTCCCTCCCGTCCTTCCTTCCGCCCTCCCGTCCTCCCTCCCTCCCTCCCTCCCTTCCTCCCTCCCTCCCTCCCTCTTTATTTAAGCTAAGTCTGAATCAGGAAAGAAGTACTGGGAATGGAGGAATTATTTTAAGAAGTCTGAGAAACGTTATCTGGGCGGGATAGTTTTTTAAAATAGATATATGGAATTGTTGTGACAGTTGCATGAATTACTTTTATTGTTAGCCACCCTGAACCCAGCCTTGCAAAGGATAGGACAGGTATCAAACGTAATAATTTAAAATAAATGAATTGAACTTTTCAGGGGCTTCCAAAAGGGCTCCGTGGTCCTGTAAATTGCTCCGTTCTGGAATTCACCTGTACAAGTTGCGATTTGAATCCTATTCTGTGCCGTAGCCCGCAGTCCTCTGCGTGAAGCTGAATTTAACAAGGGAAGGAAGCAGAGAATTGGCAGCGTTTTGCTTTGAGTCCCTTGGGTTGTTTATTTCTGGTCATTTGGGTAGAGATGAGCTACTTGTCATTTTTGTGCGCTTTCAGTCATAACGTCTCGGTGAAGATGGAATGGTGGGAAAAACATTAAAGAATTTTAGGCCCTTGGTAAACGGCACCTCAAAGGCAAATTGATTTATTGTGCCTTCGGCTTTTGTGAGCCAGAGACCGGCTTGCCCTTTGTCCATCTGTACTGGTATCTGCACATGTGGCTCACAAAAGCTGCCATTCCAGTGACGTTGTTGGTCTTTGAGGCGTTGTGAGACTTTTTCTTTGGAATCGTATCCTGCCTTCCCGTTAACGCGCCCCAGGCAGTGAAGTCACGCATATGGTTGCGTAACACGTAATTGCAATAGGTTGAGACAAATTCTTATCCTCTTACTTTTTAAGAGTCCTTAGCTGAATTGCAGGGAGGAGGCACGGTTTATTTCGTGCCCTTAAGTGTATAATAGTTTTAATGCTGAACTTGAAACTTCTGCCTAGTTGTTTTTTGTTATTTTGTTGTTTTTTTATACATAAGAATTAACAGAACAGGAAACAAGAAAACAGTCCAACCATAGTTAACAGAGAGGAAACAAAATTATACATATTAAAAACATTAGTCAATAGTCATTATTGATGTAAATTCTGATAATCCATATTTGGTTAAAAAACCCACTGATGAATGGTTACTATTATACATTTCTACAATTTATCTCACAAAGTGAAAGTATTGGTGTATTATCATCTTACATAGTTTGATAATCATTTCTTTCTAATTAAACCCCTTTTCAGTGTAATATATAATATATCATAAAGGTTATTGGTTATTTTTATACATCATTGGAACAATATCCTCCATATTTAATCATTATTCCCCCCTCCCTTTTTTGGATTATTATTATTATTATTATTATTATTATTATTATTATTATTATTATTATTATTATTTAGATTTATAGGCCGTCTCACCCCAAAAGGGCTCGAGGCGGCTCACAATACAGCTGTTCCAATAACAGCACATAAAATACATAACTAAAACTAACCACATTAAAACAAATTTCCACAGCAGCCGTTTCTTACAATTTAAATGACAAAGTTAAAAGCAAGCAAGATTAAAGACAGGTAATAGAAATAATACACTTTCCATTTTTCTTTTAAAAAATTTTGATTGGTCATTTATTTATGAAGTTCCTTAATTTTGCCATTGTTGCATATTCCACTAGTTTATTATCCCAATTCTCTCAAGTTGGACTTTCTTCTACTATCCAGGTTGTTGTAAATTCTACTCTGGCCAACACTATCGAATATCAAAACAGTTCTAGGATTGGGGTGCTGTGTGGTTTCTGGGCTGTATGGCCGTGTTCTAGCAGCATTCTCTCCTGACGTTTCGCCTGCATCTGTTCTAAGATTTGGGACTATTTCTTGGCAACAAGTCTACTAACACAGCCTTGATATCCATTGCAAATTATAGATTTTTAAAATTTTTCTGAATTTCTGCTTGAGTTTCTTTCCAAAATGTTTAAACGTGTCTACACGTCCCCCACATATAGTAAAATGAAGAATTCACTACTTCACATTTCCAACATTTCCCATTGTTGTATTGTCGAAGGCTTTCACGGCCGGAATCACAGGGTGTTGTGGGGTTTCCGGGTTGCATGATCGTGTTCCAGTAGCATTTTCTCCTGATGTTTTATACATCATTTCCCCCTTGTTAATTCTTATCCATCTTCTCAATATGCTTCAGAGTGATACATCACTAACATCTTTTACCAATTTTCTTTTAATATTTGGCTGTGAATTTTATACCTTTTGTCCATAAAGCTTCCCAGTGTTGAAAGGATATTTCTTCCTCAAAGTTTAGCGTCGGTGTAACCGTGCATGTTTTCACTTGTTCTGCTTCTTTATCAAATTGAATATACATTTGTGCTTTTGATGAATTAATAAATGTGCTTTTTTTCTGCAAAATCACCTTTTCAAATGTCGTCAGTCTCCTTATGCTTCTTGCTGTTTCCTTTCTTAGTCTTGAAACTGAGAGAACCAGCATGGTGTAGTGGTTAAGAGTGAGTAGACTCTGATCCAGAGAACCGAGTTCGATTCCCCACTCCTCCCAAAGGCGTTTGTAAGCGCTTTGAGTTTCCTTACAGGAGAGAAGGGAGAGGGATATAAATCAAAATTATAATTCTTCTAGTTAAAATATTATAGCCATTGTATTTTTTGCCTTTGTCATTTATTTGTTGCCAAGATTTAATTTCTCCTTGAATGTCTATCTTATCTCCAACTGTTATAAAAGCAGTATTTTTCATTACATTTGTATCTATACAAAATAAGCTTCTATAGCTGACATTAATGGAGATATTGGAGGGCTAATTCTTTTTCAGGTAATTGCCCCAATTTTAAACAGTCCATCTCTGATTACATGACTTCCATTTTGTACTGTATTTTTTCTGATTAATTTTTTTCTGTCCATAAACAATGATGTAGTCCGTCTTCTAGATCTGCTGTTTCTGATTTTGTTACTCTGTAGTCTAGAGCATAGGTGTCAAACTCGCGGCCCTCCAGATGTTATGGACTACAGTTCCCATGATGCTGGCAGGGGATGATGGGAACTGTAGTCCATACCATCTGGAGGGCTACCGAAGTTTGACACTCTATAGCTTAGAGTAGAACCTGCGGCTCTCCAGATGTTCAGGAACTACAATTCCCATCAGCCCCTACCAGCATGGCCAATTGGCCATGCTGACAGAGGCTGATGGGAATTGTAGTTCCTGAACATCTGGAGAGCCGCAGGTTCCCTACCCCTGCTCTAGAGTAATAGTTTTCTAATTCAACCTGCAATCCAAACCAAACCAGCTGCTTTATAGTATAATTTAATATTAGTTATTGCTGATCCTTGTTTCTTTTTCTCATCTTGTAAAAGTTTAAATCTGATTCTTGGCTCTTTGCCGTTCCATATGAACGCATCTGTTTCTGTCATTCATGTTTTTTCTTGTGTATTAATTGGTAACATTTGAAATTAAAAACTCGTAGATTCATTTTTACAGTGGAAATTCTTCCCAGCTGTGAAATTTTTAGTTTTGACCATCTTTGCATATTTCTCTTATATCTTCCTCCATGGCATTTTACAGTTACCTTTGAATAGTGTTTCATTTTGTCCAGTTCCGTTTTGTTCCCAAGTATTTATCTGGATTTGTGGTCACATCACAACCTGTAGTCTCGATAATATTTTCTTCTTGCTTCGTTAAGAATTTCAAAATTATTTTAGTCTTTCTCCTATTAATTTTGAAGTCCAATGGGGATCCAGATTTTTCAATTTGTTCTGTTATACTCTGCATTGACAGTTAGGGTTTGAAATTGACAGTAACACGTCATCAGTGAAGCTTTTCAATTTGAATTCTGAACATAAGAACATAAGAACAAGCCAGCTGGATCAGACCAGAGTCCATCTAGTCCAGCTCTCTGCTACTCGCAGTGGCCCACCAGGTGCCTTTGGGAGCTCACGTGCAGGATGTCAAAGCAATGGCCTTCTGCTGCTGCTGCTCCCGAGCACCTGGTCTGCTAAGGCATTTGCAACCTCAGATCAAGGAGGATCAAGATTGGTAGCCAGACTTCTCCTCCATCAATCTGTCCAAGCCCTTTTTAAAGCTATCCAGGTTAGTGGCCATCACCACCTCCTGTGGCAGCATATTCCAAACACCAATCACACGTTGCGTGAAGAAGTGTTTCCTTTTATTAGTCCTAATTCTTCCCCCCAGCATTTTCAATGAATGCCCCCTGGTTCTAATATTGTGAGATTCTGCATCCACTTTAATTCTGAAATCTTGTCAGATCTTAGTAGCCAGAACTTCTAGCACAAGAACGAATTAAGAGTGAAGATAATGGACCTCCTTGGCACGTTCCTTTTTCAGTTCATCAGTCAAGAGTCCATTAAGATCTTCGCATGTTGTTTTGCATAAATATTTTGTATTCAGTTCATAAATCTTGAGACACAATTTCAATTTTAAAGGGGGAGGAAAGAGGTGGAAAGCCTTCAAGACTTGCCTGTCCGTTTGTTGAAGAAAGGAGGGATTTTTGACTTTTAAAACAAATTTTACAAAGGAAAACATAAGATATCGCTGAAGAATTCCATTAGTTTTGGAAGTTGCATTACCTAAGGATAAAGGAATATTTAGTACTGTCGAGCGAGCAAAATAACTTGCAGAACAATTATCAATTGAGGATATGTCCAAAGAATCTGGGGAAAATCTTGATAGAAAATCTCAGAGAATTCACTGGAATCAAAAAGAAGAAAAGAACTTGAAGTAGCAAAAGGTAAAGAAGAAGTTAAGTTAGACCAAACTGCAGCACTTGAGTAAAATGGACTACAATAAGATTGTATCAATTAATATTAATGGTTTAAATCCCCCCTCCAAGTGAACAATTTTTTTAAAATCAATTTAAAAAGCAAAGCGCACATATCTTATGTATCCAAAAAACTCATATGAAGAAAAAAAATGAACTCTTAAAATTGTGGTATATATAAATAATTTACATGTACATATTCTAGAAGATTTAAAAGTCCCAGAAGGAAGAGATATTATTTTGAATATTTGGCTCCCAGAAGGCAAGATCTACACTAGCTACAATTTACGGCCCCAAAAATGCAAGGGAATTTTTACCGGGGCGGGGGGGGGGGGGGGGCCAATTTATATTAAACTTTCAACAAGGAGAGATAATGACCTTCGCTATGAATGGGTTAATGGATAAAAAGACACATCTATAAAAACCAAAGGAAACAGACTTCTCAAAAATGTGTTTGTTTATATGGAAATGCTCAGTGAGAAGATGATAGAAATCCATCGTATTCAGGGACACACGTACCCTGTTTCCCCTAATATAAGACATCCCCGAAAAATAAGACATAGTAGAGGTTTTGCTGAAGTGCGAAATATAAGGCATCCCCCGAAAGTAAGACATAGCAAAGTTTTTGTTTGGAAGCATGCCCGACGAACAGAACACAGGAAAAATAAGACATCCCCTGAAAATAAGACATAGCACATCTTTGGGAGCAAAAATTAATATAAGACACTGTCTTATATTCGGGGAAACACGGGTATGTGTTAGATGTCAAAAACATTGATCATAAATCTAGAGAATGTGAATATACAGTCAAAGAGTTTTGCAGATTCCATTCCTGCAAAAGTAACTTGAGAACAAGGCAGAGTCAGGAGGGGAAGATGGTGATTAAATGATATTGTTATTCTTGGTCTCCGTCTCTCGCCTCCCTCTCTCTTGTCTGTTCTGACAAGTGTTACTTAGACGTTAAATCATTGATAACGTTTCCATTCATTATTTAGAAACTTTCAAGATAAAGGTGTGTATTGGTTGCTGTAAGTAAGCATAATGTAATATTTTGCTATTTTAGAAATGGGGATGAGACGTTGCTTTATTTTTAGAGAATGGCGCTGATGGCCTCAATATGTCTATCACTATGTACTGTTGCGACAGGTGGGCGTGGAGGTTGCTTGGTTATGTTTTTGTGTTTTTGGAGAAAGGGTGATTTAATTATTTACACCTTGTAGGAGGGGTTTGTATTATTAATCTGTAGAAGAAGAAGAGGAAGAAGAAGAAGAGTTTGGATTTATATCCCCCCTTTCTCTCCTGCTGGAGACTCAAAGGGGCTGACAATCTCCTTGACCTTCCCCCCCACAACAAGCACCCTGCGAGGTGGGTGGGGCTGAGAGAGCTCCGAGAAGCTGTGACTAGCCCAAGGTCACCCAGCTGGCGTGTGTGGGAGTCCACAGGCTAATCTGAATTCCCCAGATAAGCCTCCACAGCTCAGGCGGCAGAGCAGGGAATCAAACCCGGCTCCTCCAGATTAGATACATGAGCTCTTAACCTCCTACGCCACTGCTGCTCCCTTAACCTCCTGTGCCACTGTAGCAATATTAACTGTATGCCCCAAACATTCCCTTCTCTCTGGACACAGTGTGTAACAGACTTCCCTCTGAAGGTGCCAGCCACAGATGCAGGTGAAATGTTAGGAACAAGATCCACCAGACCACGGCCACACAGCCCGGGAAACTCACCAGAACCTGGCTTAAACCTGTTTTCTGGAGCAGCTCAGATGTCTACAAATTGGGACTGAGCATGGTACTCAACTATTATTTTTCACTGGCCACCTGTGGAAACCCAGTCACACGACAGGATTACTTACAGCGATAATTTTGAGGTTAATTAGATTAATTGCTGTCTTATTAAAAGAAAGAAAAATGCTGTTTAATTCTCCCGGAGGCGACTTAGGGCATCTTGTATGGGTGATTTCCATCCCTTCTTCAGGGAGGCAGGATAAACTCATCCTGTTCAATCTAACTGATTGACAAGTGTGTGTAACAGTTTTTTTAAAGCTGTGATTAAATCTGTAGCTTGACCGCTCTTTCTGGGTCTTTGACCAACTTCCTTGGTTTTTTTGGTTCGCAAATAAGAACATAAGAACAAGCCAGCTGGATCAGACCAGAGTCCATCTAGTCCAGCTCTCTGCTACTCGCAGTGGCCCACCAGGTGCCTTTGGGAGCTCACGTGCAGGAGGTGAAAGCAATGGCCTGCTGCTGCGGCTGCTGCTCCCGATCACCTGGACTGTTTAGGCATTTGCAATCTCAGATCAAAGAGGATCAAGATTGGTAGCCAGAGATCGACTTCTCCACCATAAATCTGTCCAAGCCCCTTTTAAAGCTATCCAGGTGAGTGGCCATCACCACCTCCTGTGGCAGCATATTCCAAACAGGCTGAAATATATCATTTTCGTCCTGTCGACGGATTGTAATATTGCACTGTATGTTTGCAACTTGATGTTTTTTTTAGCCGCTTATGTCCAAGGAGATGAAGTGGGATACAGATATTTTAAGTAAGTAATAAAATATATTATGGTCCCAGCTAGTGAAACCAGGCCCCGCTAAGCACTCGAAAGCTTTCCCAGATGAACCAGCGAGTGACGGCTGAGCCGCCCTTCCTAGCTTCCCCCACTACCAAGCTATAATGTTTCTGTATGAATCCCGTGGTGTCTGGTGAAAGGGTTTTTCTTTGCGAAGGAAACAGCCCTTTCATCAGTGGATCACAGAATTGGTTTTAAGGAAGAAGCAGTTGGATCATGCAAAAAAGCCACTCTGTTGATGGGTGGGATTCTCTTCAGCAGAACAGGACGGGCGTGCAGCCTAAAATACACCCCAAAATGTTTTGCTAGACCCAGTTTTTCTCTTTAAAGTTTTTCTTTACATTGTTAACAGCACACAAGACAAGGCTGAATCCTGCAGACATTTCTGCTACCCACGTCCGTGATTTTAGCTCAGAGGTGTCAAACTCTGGCGCTTCAGATGTTCATGGACTACAATTCCCATCAGCCATGCCAGCAGGGGCTGATGGGAATTGTAGTCCATTCCTCCCCGACCACCCTCCAGCAGTGGCGTAGGAGGTTAAGAGCTCGTGTATCTAAGCTGGAGGAACCGGGTTTGATTCTCCGCTCTGCTGCCTGAGCTGTGGAGGCTTATCTGGGGAATTCAGATCAGCCTGTACACTCCCACACACGCCAGCTGGGTGACCTTGGGCTTGTCACAGCTTCTCGGAGCTCTCTCAGCCCCACCCACCTCACAGGGTGTTTGTTGTGAGGGGGGAAGGGCAAGGAGGTTGTAAGCCCCTTTGAGTCTCCTGCAGGAGAGAAAGGGGGGATATAAATCCAAACTCTTCTTCTTCTCCCTTATACGATTCCAGTGGGCGGGGGAGGGGGGATGGACGGGGACGGGACACGGACACTAAACATTTTGTTTAAGAAGTGACTTAAAAAAAACTAAATCCAATCTAAATTGTAAACATCCAGTTTTTAACAAAATAATGTTGATGGATCCTGATAATGCTATAGTGCAGTGGTTCTCAACCTCCCTAATGCCGCGACCCTTTAATACAGTTCCTCATGTTGTGGTGACCCCCAACCCTAACATTTATCCATTTTACAGATGGAGAACACTGATGCAGAGAGTCTTAGGCGACCCCTGTGAAAGGGTCGTTCGAACCCCCCAAAGGGGTCCCGACCCCCAGGTTGAGAATCGCTGCTGTAGTGGCTATTGTGGGTCTGCCCGGCTGTGTGGCATCTTCAGTGACATGTCTGGAAACCCACAAGAGCCAGTGGATTCTGGTGTCAGAGCCTTTGACAATCCAGTGCCGTAGCGGTCAGTTCTGGGTTGGCCTCTCGCCTGTGGCTTGGTTTTAATATGCAGTAAAACACTTGGAAGTAAATTAAGTCATATGTCCGGGCCCTGCGAGACCTTAATGAGTTTCGCAGGGCCTGTAAGACCGAGCTATTCCGCCGGGCTTTTGGGGAGACCAGCCGCTGATGCCCCCTCCTCTCCCCCCCCTTTTTTATTCTAACAACTGGGGCCCCGCTGTTCCCTCTTAGGGGAGTTTTAATTATTGGACGCCATCTGTTGCTGTGGTTGTTTGATATGTTTTATGATTGGACGCTGTATTTTAATGTATATCACCACCTATTGTGTGCTGTGTGCTCTTTATTTCTTTGTTGTGAACCGCCCTGAGCCCTCCAGGGGAGGGCGGTATATAAGTTTAATAATAAAATAAATAAATACATAAATATGTGTGAGGGAGCTGTCCAAAATGCCTGCTGGTTTGCGGTAGCCCAGTATGAGAGGCTGATTCTTAAGGCACGTTGAGGTCGGACATCGGCTGAAGTCAGTCAAGGTTGGAAATAGATGCGGCTTCTCGTTTGCGGCAAGCATCCGAGATCCTGCCTTCAGATTGAGTCTTGGGCCCTGGTTCTTGCTGTTTGTGCCACTTTTTAATATTTATATTATCTTTTATTTCTTTTTTTTTGAAAAAGTTTATTTGATTCAAGTATTTTAAAAGGACCATATACAAAAGTGAGTTCAGTTAGCATTATACAAAATGTTCAGTCCATAATATGTGATAATTCCTAATAATACAATAATATACCTTTCCGTATTCCTTTCAATTTTATGACTTCACATTCGGACCTGACTAAAAACAGTTTTCTCTTGAAGTTTAACTTTCTTTAACCAACCTCTCGTAGATACCCAAAGTTAATAACCAACCACAAAGATTCTTAAAGTTCTAGAAAAAGAAATTTGTTTTTTTCCCCTTATTTCTTTGTGGGTAGAGTCAAAAAATTCTTATCTCTTTGGATTGGTTTTGTTTTGTCTCCCCAATCCCTCCAAATAGGAGGGTTTACCCCTTGAGTGATGTTTCTACTTCTTTCCTATTTCCTACTATTCTCTGGAGAGGAGAAGTCGATTTATGGCTACCAATCTTGATCCTCCTTGATCTGAGATTGCAAATGCCTTAGCAGACCAGGTGATCGGGAGCAACAGCCGCAGAAGGCCATTGCGTTCACATCCTACATGTGAGCTCCCAAAGGCACCTGGTGGGCCACTGCGAGTAGCAGAGAGGTGGACTAGATGGACTCTGGTCTGATCCAGCTGGTTTGTTCTTATGTTCTTATGTTCTTAGAGATTCAGTCTCCCTATTTGGGTATTTATTATCGTTTTCTGTATTTAAATTTAATATACAGCTGGATCTATTGCTACTTCATATTCATCTGATATAAATTTTAACCCTGGTTGCCAAATCCTGTTATATCTTTCCACCGGTAATAGTTTGAGCTGGTGGGCTCCTTTGTCCATTAGGTATAATTGATTCACTTTCTCCTTCCACTCTTCTATATTTGGGAGATGTTCTGACTTCCAATATTTGGCCAGGGTGATTCGTGCCGCAGTTGTTAAGTGGAAAAGTTTGTGCCACTTTTGAGTGGAGGAGGGGGGTTCACTTGCGCCGCCATGCAGAAGCCGGGCTGGCACCTTCAGAGGCACGTCGCAGTAACTGCGCCACAAAGAGAGACGCATCTCACCTTGGCATGCCTCTGGAGACACCGGCTGTGGATGCAGGCGAAACGTTAGGAGCAACAATCACTGGACTGCAGAAACTTAGCCTGTAAAACCCACAACATCCAGTTTTTGTTTTTAATTCCTTGCTGGGTTGATTTCAAGATGGTCCTTGACTTCCTACAGCTGAATAGGCCCTGGGAACTTTGCTGCTTGAAAAGCTGCGTTTCGGGAAAGAATTTCACAAGTGATCCAGACCATTTGGGCTGCCTGCGTGAGGTGCCAGCATTCTCACTATTGTGCTCTGATGGTCTCTTGTTATGAATCTTCCCTGTGCCTAGCGCCCATCAGTCGACGTGAGTTCTCCTTCCTTTCCAGGGACTTGTTTGTCAGAGTTTGTCAATTTGCTCTTCTGGTCCAGCTTATGGCTTGGAGTGATTGCATGAATGCCAGAGCGTTTGGAGTTGGCAGCCGTTGCTGCATCTCGTCTGACAGTGGGGATCGGAGACCACATGAGGTGGACCAGTGGGAGGGCATCACAGGGTTACAGTGGTGTCTCCAGGACTTGGGAGCCAGGCCTGGGCCAAAGCAGTGGGATTGGGGCCATTCAAGAGTAGAGAAGCAAGATGTGGCAGGAGATGCTGAGCTTTTCTCCTGGAGGCACACCTTGCATGGGTGATTCCACACCCCTTTCTCATCCAAGATGTCCTCCTAGCCGACCAGGAGAAGGACCCTTCACAGTAAGTATCCAATGGACCGTTCTCCTGGAGGCGGAGGACATCTTGCATGAGAAGGGGGTGTGGAATCACCCATCCAAGATGTCCTCCTAGCCTACCAGGAGAAGGACCCTTCACAGTGAGTATCCAATGGACTGTTCTCCTGGAGGCGGAGGACATCTTGCATGAGAAGGGGGTGTGGAATCACCCATCCACGATGTCCTCCTAGCCTACCAGGAGAAGGATCCTCCACGGTGAGTATCCAATGGACCATTCTCCTGGAGGCAGAGGACATCTTGCACGAGAAGGGGGTGTGGAATCACCCATCCAAGAAGTCCTCCTAGCCTACCAGGAGAAGGATCCTTCACGGTGAGTATCCAATGGACCGTTCTCCTGGAGGCGGAGGACATCTTGCATGAGAAGGAGGTGTGGAATCACCCATCCAAGATGTCCTCCTAGCCTACCAGGAGAAGGACCCTTCACGGTGAGTATCCAATGGACCGTTCTCCTGGAGGCGGAGGACATCTTGCATGAGAAGGGGGTGTGGAATCACCCATCCAAGATGTCCTCCTAGCCTACCAGGAGAAGGACCCTTCACGGTGAGTATCCAATGGACCATTCTCCTGGATGTGGAGGACATCTTGCATGAGAAATTGCATTGTTCTGCATGTGCAGAAAGGGCCAGAGCCTCACTTCATCCATTCAATTAGGGCAGCAGCAACTCTTCCTCAGCATTGGCCTGCTGGTTTGTCTGTCAGGGCACCTGTCGCTAACCCGTCTCTCCCTCTTCTTTCCAGCTGCCTTTCCTCATCGCCTGAACCTTTTTTACCTGGCCAACGATGTCATACAGAACTGCAAGCGGAAAAACGCCATCGTGTTTCGTGACACTTTTGCGGACGTGCTCCCGGAAGCGGCCGCCTTGGTGAAGTAAGTGACGGGATTTGCTCGGTTAGTCTTGGGGTTTGACCCAAGTTCATTCTTTTCCTGCCCCTCGTTCATCTTCAGTGGAAATTCAAGGGTCAGCCATAGGATAGCGGTTTGCCAAAACTGCAGATGTTCATCATAGAATCATAGAGTTGGAAGAGACCCCGAGGGCCTCCCAGTGCATTCCACTGTTGAACAGCCCTGACAGTCAGGAAGTTCTTCCTTATGTTTAGGTGGAGTCTCTTTTCCTTCACCTTGAACCCATGACTCCTGGTCCTAGTCTCTGGAGCAGCAGAAAACAAGCTTGCTCCCTCACCAACATGACATCCCTTCAAATATCTAACCATGGCTATCATGTCACCTCTTAGCCTTCTCTTCACAAAACTAAACATACCCATCTCCCTAAGTCTTTCCTCGTAGGGCATGGATTCCAGACCTTTTACCATTTTGGTTGCCCTCCTCCGGACCTGTTCCAGCTTGTCAAATATCCTTCTTGACTTGCGGTGCCCAGAACTTCATGCTGGAATGGAAGTGAGGTGGAATGACCATTTCAGAGTTCTAGCCCTGAAGCCAGAGCGGATATCAAGGAAATCACCTCATTTTTGTAAAATGTAACAGTACACATAGGCTGAGAAGGCTGAGATGAGGGAAATCTTCTCAGGAGACTTTGGTGGAGTACCCTGTTTTTAAACAAAACTTTTCATAGAGCTACGGTTGTGGTTTTCCCAGACTGTGTATCCACAGTTGGCAAAACATTGGGAGCAAAAGCATAAGCATAAGCATTTTTATTGTCATTGTGCACGCACAACGAAATTTACAGCAGCATTCCTCGATGCACACAATTTCAGACTCATACCCCATCCTCACTTTCCCCTTCCTCCACCCATCCCTACACAGCCCCAAACACATCAACACAAAGCTGTTGTTTAGCATCGCCACAGCTCTAGAGTGGAAGCTGTCTCTAAGCCTCTTTGTCCTAGTTTTGATAGACCTGTATCGTCTGCCGGATGGCAACAGTTCAAAAAGAGAGTGTGCTGGATGAGACGGGTCCCTCAGAATATTTTGGGCTTTTTTTAGGCTTCGGGAATTATAGAGTTCTTCCAAGGAGGGGAGAGGGCAGCCGATAATCCTCTGTGCAGTAGTGATCACCCTTTGGAGCGCCTTCCTATCTGCCACTGTGCAACTGGAGAACCATACACAGATGCAGTAGGTTAAGTAGATTAAAAACTACCAGACCGCAAACACGCAGCCTGGGAAAACCACCACAGCCAGTTGATTCCAGCTGTGAAAGCCTTAGACCAGAGGCGGCCAACCTGTGGTGCTCCACATGTTCATGGACTACAATTCCCATCAGCCCCTGCCACCATGGCCAATTGGCCTTGCTGGCAGGGCTGGTGGGAATTGTAGTCCATGAACATCTGGAGCACCACAGGTTGGCCACCCCTACCTGACGCAATACATTTTTAATAGGGTCTTGGGCCACCCTTCTGTTGAATGACAGCGAGGGGAGGGGCTGGGGCTTAATGGTAGAACCTGTCCTCCGTTTGCAGAAGATCCCGGGTTCAAACCTCGGCACCCCCAGTTAAAAGGGCTGGGCAGCAGTTGATGTGAGAGCCCGAAGGATCGTTTCCAGTCTGAGTAGGCAGTATGGATCAGTGGTCTGATCCAGTACAAGGGAGCTTCGTGCGTTTTTTGAACCACAGACGTTTCATGGGGGGGGGGGGGTCTATCTCCCCTTGCTATTTGTTTGAGGCAAATGCAGGGTGGAATTCTCATGGCCCTCCCACGAGAATTCGGGGTTCCGGCCTCAGAATGAACCTCGGGGGGTGAGCAGATAAAGCAGAAGAAACGGAGTTGGTTGTAAATGTTTAGATTAACTTTTTGCGCGTGTGGCATTTCCTGCTTGGGTTGCCCTGCCGCCCACTTTAGGCGGTTCACATTTACAGGGAGTGGCAGAAGATCGCCATGGCGATGCGCCAGCCTTCGAAGAGCTTAGCTCCCGAGGGCACTCTTTGGGAGAGCCTGTCGCGTTTCCAAGTGATCACTTCCCCCTTCCTCTTCCCTCCCTCGGGGTTTTGGCCAGGTGTGGTGAGCGGCCCCCTGAGGCCATCTTCCGTTTTCTGTCTTCGTGGCTAATTAATGTTCCTCCGAAGGTCGGCGTTTCCTAACGTTGGCTTCGGGTTGCATCTCTTCTGAAGTCGAGTGGGCGATCGTTGGTTTCTCAGAAAAGTAACCTGGTGTTTCTGCCCTGCTTGCTTTTCGTTTCTGTGCTCCTCAGATTCATCTTCAGATGCCAGCCACAGATGCAGGCGAAACGTCAGGAGAAAATGCGACTGGAACACAGCCATATAACCTGGAAAACCCACAACGCCTACCGTATATACTCGTGTATAAGGCACTCAATTTTACCTCAGAAAACTGGGAAATTTTATTGACTCGTGTATAAGTCAAGGGTGGGAAAGGTCCATCGAGAGGCAGGGTGCTGAGCTGGCAAAGGAGCCATAGCTGGAGGAAAGGAGCACCCCAGAAGCCTTTGGGAGGCTTTTTAAGGAGGGGAGAGGCGGGCGCGTGCGGGTCTGGGGAGAGGGAAAGTGGCTGGAGGCAGGAGAAAGCGAAGCAGAGAAGGCAGTATGCGGTCTAAATGGCACCCGGAGAGCAAACACCCCCCCCCCCCGTGGAGCCCTGCTTACTTGCGAGTAAGCGCCACAGTGCTTACTCACGAGTCGCGAAGCTTTGTCCTCTTCACTAACTCACGCTTTCCCTGTGGAGCCGCAGCGCTTACTCGCGAGTCACGAAGCCTCGTCCTTCTCACTAACTTGCATTTTCTTTCTTGCAGGCTCTGAGGCTACTAACTCTCTCACACACACGCACCGTGGAAAGTGCTTCTATTTGGGCAAAGCAGGTTGAGGTTGAGTGGTGCAGCTCAGCTGAATTGTCCATTCTAGGGTTGCGGTTTATGGTCAGCAGGTTGTGTAGTTCAGAGTGTGATAATTTTTCTTCGGCTCCAGGAAACAGCTCTAAAATTCAGAAGCCCGACTCCTTTTTCAGGCTTTGGGGCGTTGTGTTTTAATGACCGTATTTTCCACCGTGTTTGCTCAAAAGGAAGGTGGCCCTGAATTTAAGAAAATCCCTCTAAAAAGGGTTATGTAACAAAATATAATTTTCCTGGACAAAAATGTAACTCGTGTGTGAACGTAAGATGACACCACCATTATCATAGCCATAGAAGGCCATTGCTTTCACCTCCTGCAGGTGAGCTCCCAAAGGCACCTGGTGGGCCACTGCGAGTAGCAGAGTGCTGGACTAGATGGACTCTGGTCTGATCCAGCAGGCTTGTTCTTATGTTCTTAAATGCCTTAGCAGACCAGGTGCTCGGGAGCAGCAGAAGCAGCAGCAGGCCCTTGCTTTCACATCCTGCATGTGAGCTCCCAAAGGCACCTGGTGGGCCACTACGAGTAGCAGAGTGCTGGACTAGATGGACTCTGGTCTGATCCAGCAGGCTAGTTCTTATGTTCTTATGTTCCTATCATCTTAAAGAGCTATCATCTAAGGAGCACGCACTAAAAAAAGGGGGCTTTTGTTTTGTTTTTCCAAAGAAAGCCTCGGACAGAGATCCTTTTGTGATCTTTCAACTTTTAGCGGGTGTTCAAGCTTCTTTATGTTGCTGCCGGTAGCACAAGGACCACCTGCTGGCGACTCACGCTCCGAAGCTAACCTAACTTCTCCCCAATTTCTCATGATTTCATGAGGGTTTATTTTTAAAGCACTTCCCCAAATGTCCCAATATTTCTGTCAGAAAAATGGGGGGGGGGGTCCTCAGACATTGTTGTGTTCTGTACTGTGAGTGAGGAAAAAAATCATTTTCCAGAAGATTTTGGAGATAATATTTCCTAGGACAGTGGTGGTGAACCTTTGGCACTCCAGATGTTATGGACTACAATTCCCATCAGCCCCTGCCAGCACGGCCAATTGGCCATGCTGACAGGGGCTGATGGGAATTGTATTCCATAACATCTGGAGCGCCAAAGGTTCGCCACCACTGTCCTAGGATTTTTTTCGGCTCTCCCCAAAATGACCCATATTTTCCATTGGGAAGATGGAAAGAACTCCTAGGAGGGGAACTCCGTTTTTTTACCAGGCAGAAGCTCAGGTAGCTGGTGACAGGGAACACCTTTTTATACCTGAGGCTCTGGAGGACTGCAGCCAGTCAGAGGAGACAAGAGTGACCCAGACGGGCCAGTGGGCTGAGTCGGGATAAGGCATCCTCCTGGGTGCAGCTTCCTCTTGTCACTTGAGAATTGCAGTGTTCCGATGATATTATGGCTTGGTAAAGATGATCCCATTGCCGATTTGCGTACTGGATCTGTTTCTCTTTCATTAAGGCATATAACATGGCATATAACATGGTTTTATGTTAAGTTAACTGGTTCCACACTGTCGGATTCCTAAATTTCTTAAACTGTTGATAAAGTAAACGGATTTGTTTATTCAGTTCCAGACATTCTTTGTCGAACCAAGGGGCACCCCTTGTGTTACCAAGAGACCTATGTTTAGCAGACTTCATAAGGTGGTCTGCAATATACTTAATCATCAATTCAAAATTGTCAATTGTCTCATAGGGAGAAGCTGCATTCAAGGTGGCACTTGAAAGAAAGCCTAATTGATATGATTTAATTAACTCATTGATGACAGAAGCCAGGTGTGATGACCAGTAGAATGTGGGTAAACTTTCCTTGATTGTATCAGTAGGAGCATCCGTCATCACATCCTTATGCCAAATAAAGGCTAAATGATGAAATAATGATGATGTTCTGATGAGCAGTGAGAGCGTCTCAGGCCTGTCACTGTGATCTGTAGTAAATTGCCCAGCTGCGTAGTAAGCCCGTGCTGGTTTTGGTCTCCAAGGGCGACGTCACACACCCACAGAGACAGGAGGGAATGATTCTTCAGGAAAATCGAAACCTCTCTTTCTGTATGTCATTCGCAGGGATGCTTCGGTTGCTAAATCTATAGAAAGGATCTTTAAAATCTGGGAAGACAGAAACGTATATCCAGAAGAAACAATCACGTTACTAAAAGAAGCTTTAAGTAAGTTGTCTTTTTTCCCCCTCTTAACATCACTGCATTTGTATTGATTTCACCTGTGTGTGTGTGAAAATCTGATAAGAAATTCTCAGGGTTTTTTTCCTTTTTACATGAAGCCCGTTAACTCTTCTCTGTCTCTATTCTGATTTTACTTGGGTGAGGAGCCAGTATTAAACTTGGCTGTTATCAGTGCTGTACTTGTAGCCGGGTTTACTATGATAGTTCCACCACCAGTGGCAGAAGCTCCACCCATGAACTGTGGTGATCCACAGATGGAGCTCCCCATCCTGTGGGAATCTAACTCCTTTTGAAAACTGCCTGTACCTGTAGTCATCGCTGCATCTATGGCAGTGGTGGCGAACCTTTGGCACTCCAGATGTTATGGACTACAATTCCCATCAGCCCCTGCCAGCATGGCCAATTGGCAGGGGCTGATGGGAATTGTAGTCCATAACATCTGGAGTGCCAAAGGTTCGCCACCACGGATCTATGGACAGTGCGTTCTGTGTTTTTTTTCCTTTAAATTTTAAAAGCAAAGTTTATTTCAATATAATTCAAAGATTTAACTTGTTAACATCAAACAGTAAGTAAGCAGAAATAACATGGTGCAGTCACATCTCTTTTACAGAGACGGGCGAAATAGATTTTCTGAAACCATTTAGGTGACTTAGCCATCCGTCAACAGCTACAGTAACTCAGTTTAGTTGTCTTCAGGTACTGTTTTAACGAAATTACTTCGGTGAAAGTTTTAGTTATTTGTTTCAGTCAAATATTAATAGTATAATCATTAACTGCATCACTCAATAATAGATTTAACTACATCAGTGATGGCGAACCTTTTCAAGACCGAGTGCCCAAATTGCAACCCAAAACCCACTTATTTATTGCAGAGTGCCAACATGGCAATTTAACATGAATACTGAAGTTTTAGTTTAGAAAAAAAAGGTTGGCTCAGAGGCGTGCGTTACTCGGGAGTAAGCTTGGTGGTGGTTGGTGGCTTTGCGTTGAAGCAACCGCGCAACTCTTCCAACAGGTGAATCACGACCCTAGGAGGGTTTACTCAGAAGCAGGCCCCATTGCCAGCAGCCAAGCTTACTCCCTGGTAAAGGATCGTGCTTTAGTTCTTCGCATGAAAATCAGTGGGGTTTAACAGTTCTTAACAGGGTTACCTACACTGCTTCCCCAAAACTTGGTCTTAGGTTTAATGCTAATAATCGAGCCCAGCGGCCCAGGCCAGCCTAGGTGTGGGGGTGGGGGTGGGGGCGACTCTGTTGGTGCGTGCCCACAGAGAGGACTCTGAGTGCCACTTCTGGCACCCGTGCCACAGGTTCGCCACCACTGAACTACATCCATCTATTCTAAATTTATTCCGGAAAAAAAAACTTCAGGGAGTCCGGGAATCTTCTTTGTTCTGTGATTTGTTAAGAGATCTAGGTCAGAGATGTCCAACTCCAGCGCTTCAGATGTTCATGGACTGCAGTTCCCATTAGCCCCTGCTGGCATGGCCAATTGGCCATGCCAGCAGGGGCTGATGGGAATTGCAGTCCATGAACATCTGAAGTGCCGAAGGAAACAGACCAGTGTTTAACCTATAAGATGGCCCACCCGCCTACCCTGTGACTGAAGTTTCCTCAGACGTGTTGAGTGAGGTGCCTTGGCAGAAGCCTTTTGTAAGGCCAACTAAGCAATGTCCACCCGATCAGCCGCATCCCTGTGCCTGTTAACCTCCTTGAGGAACTCCCAAAGGCTGGGCTGGTGCGGCAGGATTTCTCTTTGCAGGCCTCCTACGCATGACAAATCCCTCTTAAGCCACGGCTTCTGCTCATTTCCCCAGAACAGGTGTTCAGCTAACCGGCTTGCAATTCCATTGGGAGTGGCTCTCCTGTTACGTTCCTCTTCCGCTGCCTGTGTTGCATTAGCGGCTTCCAAGCAGCAGGTAGAGAGCAGGTGCCCGCAGGTGCAGCTGTGAAACGAAGTTGAATGCCAGGGGAGCCGAACCTTGGAAGTAGAGTAGATTTAGTCAGTCGCTTGCTCACAGGTTTAATGAACCGCTGTGATCACTTTTCTTCAGTAGGCTACCTATGCTGCCAAATAAAGGTGGCATTGTAGGGGTCTCCGTCACGGTGCCCCCAAATGGTTCCTAGAATGTGGGCAGGCAGGGTCCAGGTGGGGCTTTTGCCCAGCGAGGCTTCTGAGCGACCGTTCAGGTTTGTTTGTTTGTTTGTTTGTTTATTAATTATATTTATATACCACCCTCCCCCGGAGGGCTCAGGGCGGTGAACAACAAACATAAATAGAGCATGATAAAATCAAAGACTAAAATTAGTTAAATATTAATTAATTTGGCTCTATATAAGATAAACCCCACCCCATTAAAACGCAGCACACTAAATCAGCATAACAGATGGCACCTACAATCAAGTCCCCTAAAAGAGAGAGAGGGAAGGGGGCGCTGATCGGCTGTGCTGATATTTTTTTACGTTGCAACAGCCACAGTTGCTGACATGGATCTTCGTTGCGTTACTGTGTGTGTGGAAGAAAATATATATTTTTTAAATGGTATGTTCGTTTTAAAAGGGATTCTGTTAAATGGATCTTCTTTCTGCAATACATTACCGCAAGAGCTAAGCGGAACTTCACTCCCTGACACTTTGCAGTTGGCTCTGCCTCCTATGCCAGCCAGTCTATAGCTGTGCTTGCTGCCCTGTGTTGGAATTCCAGAGGCATCTGCAGGCTTGAAGAGGTTGGGGACTCTAGTTTGTGTCGATGCCGACTTTGTTCTGTCTGCTGTCTTAAGTTGCAAAAAAATGGCTGAATCCCAGCATAAGGAGCCGCTTAGCTCTGGGTTTTTTTTTTTTTAATTTCTTCAATCACAGTGTACAATAAACAAAGAAGAAATACAAAAAAAGATACAATTTCAGGTTATGTCTACATAATTGAAGGCATATAAAATATTAAAGAAAATTATATAAAAACAAAGAAAGAAAGAAAATAAAAATAAAGAAGAATAGTGTATTAAAGTGGACTTCCAGCTAGTAAAACATATGATACACAATCTAATATCAAAGATACGTTAGTACATCTCAAGTTTCTGATTATATTTCATTTTAAGTTATAATTACATTCTACCCTATTAGCTATCTCAGCCATTGATTAATCAGTTATATTTAGTACTTAATCCAGTGCTGTATCAGAGAAAATGTCCTCTTGATTATCTTACTTATAAGCTAGCCATTCTGATCTAAAAAGAAGAGAAAAAGAAAGGATACAGTAAAAAAAAACTGTATATGTTCAGATTTTATATTTTCTATAGTGCTATACAAGTTTTATTTAATTACTTAATAGAGATCATAAGTCATATTTCATACCTTTATATTCTAACTGAAAATATTCAATTAAGGGTTTCCAATTCCTCCCAAATATCTCTAAATTCTGTTGTTTCATAATTGTCGATAATTTATCAATATTAAAAAAACTTAACATTTTGGATAACCAATCTTTCCCATTTGGTATATCTGGTGCTTTCCATAATTTAGCATATACCATTCTGGCCGCAGTTATCATATATAACAAAAAATTTTCATGTTCTTTCTGTACATTTATTGGTAAAATATTTAATAAAAAACAACGTGGAAGGAGATCTACTTTATACCCCAAGATATCATTTATTAGACCAGATATCTCTATCCAATATTTCTTAGCCAGTCTACAATTCCACCAAAGATGTAAAAAAGTACCAGTGGATTAGCTCTGTTCACTGAGAGCACTTCCTTGGTTCTCATGGGGAAAATCTGGAGAGAGTCAGGAAGGCGGAGGGGTGGTCCAAGACGCCTTGAGTTCAAAGTCTGAGCCTGTTTTTGGATTGGGAAATTTCTGCTGCCTGCTTGCTGGTCATTGGGCAGACCTCCGTGCCCATTTTTGCGAGCCTTGTTTTTGCCACCAGGAGAGGGGAAGGGATCCGTTCAGGGAAATGCCGTAATTTCAAAGCGCAAAAAAACAAACAAAAACAAAAATGAACATGTTTTCCAGGTTCCACTTTCAAAGCTCAGAAGCAGCCGAAAGAATCTCAGAGCAAACAGCCAACTAAGTCATGGAAGAAGTCTCAAAGTAAGGAAATCCCGCCAGAACTTGGTATAATGTTTGAAAGAGCAGTCAGAGTACTTGGGACACTCACCCTCGGGACCCCTTCCTTGAGAGCGTAGAAGCGCTCGGAGCCTTACCGTGTGTCGAGAGGGGGCCCCAGCTTGAAACGGTGGCCACGTGCTTAAGGAAACTGCGATTGGCAGAACGTACGCAGGGAGAAGAGGTGCTCGGGAGCTGCTTGGCGTGCCTAGGATGTGCCGAGCCTGCAGCTAAGGGAGCCGCCTCTTCCAGCAGCTGAGAAGAGCAACCGAAGAGCACAAGCTTAAGTCCACGGGGCGAAGAGCACAGATAGGGAACCAAACGCCCCCCCCCCCCCCCCCTGAGCTTATCAGGGATTGTGTTTGCCACGTTGCAGTTCAACAGCAGAGCAGTGCTCGACTTAGTGAAGAAACAGCAGTGAATAGGATAGCGCGTTGGGCAAGAAAGGCTCCCGTTAACCCCGAGTGCATGCTGACAGCCTCCGGCTAGGGTGGCATTTGGGAGCGGATTTCGCATCGCTGCGTGGCACCCATTTGTAGTTTGAGAAAAGCGGCGCCCTGATTTCCAGCGCCACCGTAACAAATGCATTAGTGGTCTTCATCTTGTTTAATAACTGTCTGTACAGGCTTTCCATTGTTCCGTGGAAGCAGCGGGTTAGGCTAGGGAAGACGCATTGGCTGTCTGGAGGGGGGACGAAGCAGGCCCCCCCCCCCCCCCCCGGGGCTGTGCTGTGCGTGTCTTCCTGCAGTGAAGGGAGGTTGCGCCCCGGAGGCAGTTAGTCCTGTCAAAGCAGCCTTTCCCCACTTCTGTTCTGCAAGGAATGAGTTAATCATTAAGAGTATTCTGAGGCACGAGGGAGGCTGCCTGCTGTATCTCTGCATGATTTCCTGACCTTGCTTGCTTCTGGTCACCCTCTAGTCTGGGGCAGATCTCTGCATGAATCTACCATAGCAGCAGTCAGTTGGAGTCAGAATCAGCCCAAAGCACTTTTCCACTGCGTGAGGCAGAATCGGATCATGTAGTCACTGACACTGCAGCAGAATTACTTCCTTCCAGAGGCATTGCATCTCTGTATGAGTCTCTGCTCCGAGCTTGTGTCCATATAATCAGGAGATGAGTTCAGAACATTGAATGACACAGAAAAATCAGGATAGAATCCTCTCTGGGTGGGGTGGGTCCTCCTCTTTTACAGCCCAGGTCAACACAACTTGGAAGAAAGACATCAATGTAAGAGCCCACCTTGATTGCTGAGACTCAGGGAGGATTACAGAATTATATTTCTCCGTGTAAAAAACCCTGCACAAATAATTTTCAGAAGCATTACGCCTCAAGGGGCAGAGGCTCTATCCCAGTCTGCTCGTGTCTGCGATAGTTTTCAGCCCAGAGAGAAATTGGTTCAAAGGGGAGCATTTTAAAAATGCGATAAGTCTGAAATCCCTTAGTCCGCTGTACAGCCAACTGCTTCATCCTACTGAACGTGCAGAACAGATTACTGTCTGTCGGTGAGCCTTCTCTAGTGTAAGAGTGAAGCATGCCTCGCATTCATTCAGGGAAAAAAAGTGTTTCTTGGATCTTTAGGCGGTTGGTGGGAAACATTTCAGCAGAAGTTGAAGTGATGCTATGTTGGTGATGGGCAGGTAGACCGGATGTGTACCAGTTGTTTGTGTGTTTTGGGGAGGGGGTGGGAAGAGTCATTGCTGAACTTCAGGGGGTGAACCCTGCTGGTACAGAGGGGTGGAGGCGAAGGGAGACGTCGGGCACGGCCGTGTGCTTGGGATTTGCAGTCTTAAAAGGCACCTCTCCGTTTTTCCCCTCTTTTCTGCAGCCTCTTCGAATCCCAAAGCTGTTCTGAAGTCCAAGATCGTCGCGGAATTCCGAGTGAGTTTTTAAAAGCCTAGCCATTTATTTTTAAAACAAGAACGCGCATCTGTTAAAAGCTGAAGTCCAGTCAGAGTTTGCCCGTGCATAATCTCTGTCTTTGAATTGACTGTTGCAAAACGCAGACCACTTTTCCACAGGTTTATTAGCTTGGGTTGTAAACCATTGTAGGGATGAGCTGCTGACCCAGCAGCACCGTAAGTAGAGCGCTGGAACACCAGCGCTCCTACGATCTTCTGGTCGCACCGCTCCCCCACTCCTCACCCCCCGATGAGTCACGGGTCATGAACTACCTGGCTCACGACCACCGGGTGTCCCAGACAAAGGGACAATGGTCTTGCCCCCAGGTGAGGATTAGGCCCAGACGCTGATGCTCCTCTCCGCACGTAGCAGCCAGGTGAGATCATGCATCACATGATGATCTCTCAGTCTCCCGCTCTCCCGGATTTCCCCCGTTCCGCCCTTCTACACGCCCCCGCTAGAATCATAATAAAAGGTGCCAGGAACCAGCACGCGGGAGAGTCGCTAGGAACACGGACATCCGCGCTCCCGCTGCTGGCGCTCTCCACCAGATGTCATCACCGCGTCTCGTCTCGTTCTTGCGCTGACCTCGCGGCACGACTACAACCATATTTTTGGATCTCGGGTAAAAAACCGCCGCTGTTTTCCCCACTTTCTGACCCCAGTCCATCATTAGATGCGGCATTGCCTGCTTCCTGTTATTTATTTGCTTTATGCCCAGAGGTGGGATCCAGCAGGTTCTCACCAGTTCCCGAGAGTGGGTTACTTATTATTTGTGTGTGCCGAGAGGAGGTTACTAATTGGGTCTGCTTTTCCGTTAGAAATCCCATTAGGTCCCAAAATCATAAAGTCCTGTTGTTTCCTCTGTGGCTGGTTAGCGAAGGCAGAAAACGGGATAATTCTCCCTGTTGGACTGTTTTAAAAACATGTTTTAGAAATATGGTAAAGTTCCTTGTTTAAGGAAAGTATCCTTCTTTTGATTTCTAGAAACAAAATTAAGTATTTGAAAGTATTAAGTATTTGACAGGCAGTCAATTAGAGAAGTAGTTGTTTCTGTTGGCAGTAGACGATAGGACTTGCTATAATGAATTTAAATTATGGACAGAAAGATACCAGCTGGAAATTAGGAACTTTTTTTACAGTAAGAGTTTTTTACAGTAACAGAGAAATTATTAATGCCCTGCCCCCGGAATGCCCGACCACGCCCCCATTGTGCCCCGCCCAGCCCCATTGGCGCTACGCCACTGTTTGAATCTCACCACCATGGGAACCTGTTACTAAAATTTTTGGATCCCACCTCTGTTTATACCCCATTTCCACCATCCTTTGCCTTTTCATTTTAACCCTGCCTGTGCTGGATTCAACCCTTGTGCTTGACTTCAGGATGGGAAAAGGAGGCTCCCAGCTCATCTCTTCCATATCCACCTGGGGGAGTGAAAAGCCCCTCTCTCTGCCAAAGCACTAAAGCAAAGTGTCAACTCTGGCTCCCCAGATGTTCATGGACTACGATTCCCATCAGCCCCTGCCAGCAGAGTCCCGGAGTCCCTGGGGAAACTTGTCAATGCTGTTACAAAGTTTCCCAAAAGACTCCAGGATATTCCGGGAGAATTGGATAGGACCTTTTGTCTTGAATAATTGTTATATTCGCTAATTTCCTCTCTATTGTAACAAGGTGTATTCTTATATATTCTTATATAATTAGAGACATTCTAAGGAGATATTTTGTAAGAGGGGCACGAGCTGTTTGCGAGTTTGTTGGTACGAATTGTGGTATATGAATGAATGGACAACTGGTTCTAACATTTATTTTTTCACACTATTACAAATTTTTGCACTTTGTAATATCGAGGTTGGCTAAGTGGGATGTAATGTTGTTTTTAGCCTGCTGTGTTTAATGTTATTATGTATTGTTGTTGCGGGCTTCTGTACGCCGCCCAGAGCCCTTCGGGGATGGGCAGTTTAAAATCAGACAGACAGACAGACAGACAGACAGAAAGAAAGAAAGAAAGAAAGAAAGAAAGAAAGAAAGAAAGAAAGAAAGAAAGAAAGAAAGAAAGAAAGAAAGAAAGAAAGAAAGAAAATTTAGTTCTATTCATGCCCTGATTTCACCTAGAGAGGCTTCCTTGGAAGCATACGCCGTGGTTGCCGTTTCAGGATGCTCTGCTAAGTTCTCCTTGCAAGGTTCTGCATGAGACACAAAACGTGGCCATTGCTGCCCACGTTCTGTCTGTGGCTCATGGAACTTGTTCACGGTGTTCCACGGACCAAGCTGGGAGGGAGGGTGTAGACGGGAGGGGGCCAGCCCACCCCTTCCATCTGCACCCCCTCTCCCAGCCCGAACAGATGTACTGCCAGTGGAATCAAGACATGACCTCCTGATTGGGGCAGGCTTTCAAAGGAGAATAGTCTGAGTGGTACAGCTGCCATCGAGCCCTGCAGTGTTGGCACACATTTCCCTTTGCTGTTTTTCCTCTCGCCGTACACAAGTAGGGGCCTCTCCTCACCCCCAGTGCCGGGAGTGTTACCCAGCCTTCCCCTTTTAACAGCTTGCTCCTGTCCTTTTCCTGCCTCCTTGTTTCGGAGAGTGCTGAAGTCACCTGTCTTTCTCTCGCCCAGCCGCAGTCCCTGGTCGACGAGCTGCTCCTGTACAAGCGTTCGGAAGACCAGATCGAGCTGAAGGAGAAGCAGCTGGCCACCATGCGGGTGGACGTCTGCAGCACCGAGACGCTGAAGTGCTTGAAAGGTAGGCCTCTCTGAACACACCCTAGCGGCTGTTAAAATAGGGTAGGCGCTTCAGCTTAGAAGGTTGCAATTCTCACAGAGGTCCCATTGCCTGGAAGGCTGAGTCAGGTCCCTGGGTGAGCACATGGTCCAAAGATGGCTGCTCTCACCAGAGCCCAGGGAACATAAGAACATAAGAAGGAACCTGCTGGATCAGACCAGAATCCATCTAGTCCAGCACTTTGCTACTCACAGTGGCCCACCAGGTGCCTTTGGGAGCTCACAGGCAGGGTGTGAAAGCAAGGGCCTTCTGCTGCTCCTGAGCACCTGGTCTGTTAAGGCATTTGCAATCTCAGATCAAGGAGGATCAAGATTGGTAGCCATAGATGGACTTCTCCATAAATCTGCCCAAGCCCTTTTTAAAGCGATCCAGGTGAGTGGCCATCACCCCCTCCTGTGGCAGCATATTCCAAACACCAGTCACACGTTGCGTGAAGAATCGTTTCCTTTTCTTAGTCCTAATTCTTCCCCCAGCATTTTCAATGGATGCCCCCTGGTTCCAGTATTGTGAGAAAGAGAGAAAAATTTCTCTCTGTCAACATTTTCTACCCCATGCATAATTTTATAGACTTCAATCATATCCCCCCTCAGACGTCTCCTCTCCGAACTAAAGAGTCCCAAGAGTTCTGCTCCCTTCAGTGGCCCAGCAGAAAGAGACCTCGCCTCTCTGTTCCCAGCAGTTTTTTCAGTTCCCAGGCTCCACCCCTCTCTCAGAGGCCCCTTCTGCACACACAAAATAATGCGTTTTCAAACCACTTTCACAACTGTTTGCAAGTGGATTTTGCCACTCCGCACAGCTTCAAAGAGCACTGAAAGCAGTTTGAAAGTTCATTATTCTGCATGTGCGGAATGAGCCAGAGTCTGGGTTAAGATATCTTTTCCCCCTAGGTCAGATAGCTCTTCCTGATGCCCTTCTGGCATTTTTAAGTCCTCCAAATCTATGGTATCTGCCTGGAGAGGGGAAGAAGGGTGGGAGAGGAGCCATTTCTTCACACAACACAACCAGGGAAGAAGATCTCATCAGATCTCAGAACCTTAAGCAGGGTTAGTCCTGGTTTCTGCTTGGATGGGAGGTCACCAAGAAAGTCCCGTATTGCTACACAGAAACAGGCAATGGCAAACCACCTCTGAACTTCACTTGCCTGGAAAAACAGGGTCGGCTGCAGCTTTCCTCCACCACCAGCAGTGAAATAAGAGTCCTAGGTTCCTATTGAGCCCTGAGGGTGGTCCATTGTTCTGAATCTGTGAATTAGCTAAAGTTCAGCAGCTTCATGTTGAAATCCCCCTTTGAAGCTTCTCTGTTTGAGGACTTCTACTGTTAGCAGAGCTCTTGCTGATGTCTAAGATACCACTGGACTTCAGTCTTGCTCTTCTAGTCCGGACCAACACAGCTGCCTGCCTGAAACTATGTTCTTTTAAAACAGGGGTCTTCAAACTGTGGCCCTCCAGCTGTTTATGGACTACAATTCCCACCAGCCCCTTCCAGCATGGCCAAGTGGTAGGGCTCATGGGAATTGTAGTCTATGAACATCTGGAGGGCCATAGTTTGAAGACCCCTGTTTTAAAAAGTCATAGAATCATAGGGTTGGAAGAGACCCCCAAGAGCCATCCAGTCCAACCCCCTGCAATGCAAGAACACACAACCAAAGCACTCCTGACAGATGGCCATCCAGCCTCTTTTTAAAAACCTCCAAAGAGGGAGACTCCATCACACTCCAAGGTCGTGCATCCCACTGTCGAACGGCCCTAACTGTCAGGACATTTTTCCTGATGTTTAGGTGGAATCTCTTTTCCCTCACCTTGAACCCATGACTCCTGGCCCTAGTCTTTGGAGCCACAGAAATCAAGCTTGCTCCCTCACCAACACAACATCCCTTCAAATATCTAAACATGGCTATCATGTCACCCCTTAAGTAGTTTGAAGACTTCCTGAAGCCCTTTTCAGGTATCCTCCCAGCACTCTGGCAATTGCTGAAAATCGCTTCCCTGCACTCAGAGCAGTCACAGCCTTACAGGTGGCACGTCTGGATTCCTCTGCCACGTGTGTCAACTGTGTCTTCTGGGAAACGCCTGTGCCAGGGCTGCTTTTGCAACGGGCCCTTCCACGCCATTTGAAGTATTGCTTGGCATTGTTACTGGCTTCTCAGCAACTTCTCAACAAGAGCCAGCCTGGTGTAGTGGTTAAGATGGATTCTAATTTGGAGAACTGGGTTTGATTCCCCACTCCTCCACCTGAATAGCAGAGGCTTCTCTGGTGAACATATGTGTTTCCATACTCCTACATTCCTGCTGGGTGACCTTGGGCTAGTCACAGTTCTCTCAGGACTCTCTCAGCCCCACCTACCTCATCAGGTGTCTGTTGTGGGGGTGGGGGAAGGAGCTTGTAGGCCACCTTGAGTCTTCTTATAGGACAGAAAGGTGGGATCTGCGGAATATAAATCCAAACTCCTCCTCCTCCTCCTCCTCCTCCTCCTCCTCCTCCTCCTCCTCCTCCTCCTCCTCCTCCTCCTCCTCTTCTTCTTCTTCTTCTTCTTCTTCTTCTTCTTCTTCTTCTTCTTCTTCTTCTTCTTCTTCTTCTTCTTCCATTTACATATAGTTATGTCCAATAATAATTTCAGCTATAGTTACTTACGTCCAATAATTATTATTTTTGCATCTACAAAAGGCTGCCTTCCTTTTGAGTGACACTGGTATCTTTTCCTTCTCAGACAAAACAGGGGGAAAGAAGTTTTCCAAAGAATTTGAGGAAGCGAGCGCAAAGCTGGAAGAATTTGTGAACAGCTTGGACAAGCAAGTGAAAAACTGCCCTTCCTTGACCGAAGTGCTGGAAAACGCAGGGATATTTTACGAAGCGCAGTACAAGGAAGTGAAGGTGGTTGCAAACGTAAGTGTGACGGGCGCTTTTGACGCTTGAGTGAAGTGCCCTGATGCAAAATGCCCTGATGCAAAGCAAGACAAAAGGAAACATGTCTTTACAGAGCAAGTGATTAAAAAATGGAATTCACTTGCCCTGGCCGGTGTCCATGCAGCCACATCCTGTATCAGTTGCTTGTGGCATGTAGAGGCGTACCGCCTATAGGGACATGGGGTCATGCCTTTTGGTCACGTGGGGGGCATCGGGCACCCCAGGCTCACGCCACCAGCCCCCCCCCCCCCCCCAAGCTTTGGAAAGCCAGAACTTTGGAAAGCCGGCTTTGGAAAGCACCTAGGCCTGGGGGGCTGGGCTAGGGGGCAGCCGTTCAGTGGTGGGATCCAAAAATTTTAGTAACAGGTTCCCACGGTGGTGGGATTCAAACAGTGGCGTAGCGCCAGTGGGGCTGGGCGGGGACGACAGGGGCGGGAGCGGGCATTCCGGGGGCGGGGCATTAATAATTTCTCTGTTACTGTAAAAAAACTCTTACTGTAAAAAAAGTTCCTAATTTCCAGCTGGTATCTTTCTGTCCATAATTTAAAGTCATTGTAGCAAGTCCTATCTTCTACTGCCAACAAAAACAACCACTTCTCCTCTAAGTGACTGCCTGTCAGATACTTAATACTTTCAAATACTTAATTTTGTTTCTAGAAATCAAAAGAAGGATACTTTCCTTAAACAGGGAACTTGACCATATTTCTAGCACATGTTTTTAAAACAGCCCGACAGGGAGAATTATCCCGTTTTCTACCTTCGCTAACCAACCACATAGGAAACAACAGGACTTTATGGTTTTTGGACCTAATGGAATTTCTAACGGAAAAGCGGACCCAATTAGTAACCCCCTCTCGGCACACACAAATAATTAGTAACCCACTCTCAGGAACTGGTGAGAACCTGCTGGATCCCACCTCTCCAGCCGTTCCCTCTGACCTGCACAGAACTTGGGGGCTGGTCTCCAACGGCAACCCTGATCTGTGGCAAATGACTTGAACTGGCCCAGATACCCGCTTCTGCCTCTAAACATCTCAACAAGATGGCCTGGTTCACTGAGAGCCAGCATGGCGTAGCAATTAAGTGACGTGGACTATGATCTGGAGAACCGGGTTCGATTCTCTGTTTCTCCACATGAGCGGCAGACTCTAATCTGGAGAACTGGGTTTCCCAGCTCATCCACACAAAGCCCGCTGGGTGACCTTGGGGTGCCTCAGCCTGTTGTGGAAAGAGGACAGGAATATGATTGTCAGGTGCTTTGAGAGCAGCAGTGGCTTAGGAGGTTAAGAGCTTGTGTATCTAATCTGGAGGAACTGGGTTTGATTCCCCGCTCTGCCGCCTGAGCTGTGGAGGCTTATCTGGGGAATTCAGATTAGCCTGGGCACTCCCACACACGCCAGCTGGGTGACCTTGGGCAAGTCACAGCTTCTTGGAGCTCTCTCAGCCCCACCCACCTCACAGGGTGTTTGTTGTGAGGGGGGGAAGGGCAAGGAGGTTGTCAGCCCCTTTGAGTCTCCTGCAGGAGAGAAAGGGGGGGATATAAATCAAAACTCTTCTTCTTCCTTAAAGCACAGGTGTCAAATTCGCGGCCCTCCAGATGTTCATGAACTACAATTCCCATCAGCCCTAGCCAATATAGCCAATTCTCATATTGGGAGAGACTGATGGGAATTGTAGTTCGTGAACATCTGGAGGGCCGTGAATTTGACACCCCTGCCTTAAAGGTAAAGGAAGGACCGTATAAAAACCTACTCTTCTTTTGTGTCAGAAGGTGCTTGTAAATCCATTAGGAGCGTCCACAGACACACGGCCTTTGTCATCCCGACGGAGTCCCGAAAGCGATGGATGAATTTCTCTCCAGACTTTCCATTAAAAAAAATTACTGTGACTTGCAGTAATTAAAGCAGCCACACCTTGAAAAACTTCAGTCCTGATAAACAGAATCAGAAGTAAAGCCCACCTGTTATCATGAGAATCAGGCAAAAGAGCCAGTCGGCACACACAGATCCAACTGCTTCAGCCTGTCGGAAGAGTTTTCTCTTTCTTTCTTTCTTTCTTTCTTTCTTTCTTTCTTTCTTTCTTTCTTTCTTTCTTTCTTTCTTTCTTTCTTTCTTTCTTTCTTTCTTTCTTTCTTTCTTTCTTTCTTTCTTTCTTTCTTTCTTTCTTTCTTTCCTTCTTTCCTTTGTTCTTTCCTTCGTTCGTTCGTTCGTTCGTTCTTTCTTTCTTTCTTTCTTTCTTTCTTTCTTTCTTTCTTTCTTTCTTTCTTTCTTTCTTTCTTTCTTTCTTTCTTTCTTTCTTTCTTTCTTTCTTTCTTTCTTTCTTTCTTTCTTTCTTTCTTGACACGTTCATAACGCTTCTTGCCTTCTGTGTTCTCTTCCACCACCCCCTTTCCCCCCACCAGGCTTACAAAACGTTTGCCAACAGAGTGAGCAATCTCAAGAAGAAGCTGGATCAGTTGAAGGCGACCCTCCCCGACCCGGAAGAGTCTCCGGTCCCGTCGCCGAGCATGGATGCTCCGTCCCCGACGGGTTCCGAGTCTCCCTTCCAAGGGATGGGGGACGAGGACCACTCCCCGTCGCCCCAGGCAGAGAAGAAAAAGTCGCCTTCCCCAGAGCCTGCGACAGACAACCGTGACGTTGAGGACATGGAGCTGTCCGATGTGGAGGAGGATTCCCCGAAGATTATTGGTACGTTCACCAGTGAGAGGCACTGATCCGGTCCGTCTTTTGGCTCAGCCTCCTGATTAGCTGGTTCAGTCACTCAGCGGAGTAGCCTGTCAGGCCCCGGATCTACTGGCCCAGGGATCTGCAACCTGTGGCTCTCCAGATGTTAGAACATAAGAACAAGCCAGCTGGATCAGACCAGAGTCCATCTAGTCCAGCACTCTGCTACTCGCAGTGGCCCACCAGGTGCCTTTGGGAGCTCACCTGCAGGATGTGAAAGCAATGGCCTTCTGCGGCTGTTGCTCCTGATCACCTGGTCTGTTGGCAAGAGCTGATGGGATTTGTAGTCCATGCTGTAGTCCATGGCAAGGGCTGATGGGATTTGTAGTCTGTGAACATCTGGAGAGCCACAGGTTGCAGACCCCTGTGGCCAATACACGACTCTAGATTTCAAATCAGAAGTCTTTATTGACAGACGTCGGCATGGCTCCGAGAAGCCAGTTACAAAGAACGGTCATTGGGTACAAACTTATATCCCTGAGTCGCCCGCCTCCCTCTTTCACACCTCACATCAAAGGCAGAGTCGAACAAGACAGGAGTGTATTGTCGAAGGCTTTCACGGCCGGAATCACTGGGGTGCTGTGTGGTTTCCGGGCTGTATGGCCATGTTCTAGCAGCATTCTCTCCTGACGTTTCGCCTGCATCTGTGGCTAGCATCTTCAGAGGCTCTGAAGATGCAGATGCAGCCACAGATGCAGCCACAGATGTAAGCGAAACGTCAGGAGAGAATGCTGCTAGAACATGGCCATACAGCCCGGAAACCACACAGCACCCCAAGACAGGAGTGCTCAAGCCATTACTTTCTCAAGGCTAGCGAGGAGAGATAAAGCGACGCGCTGGCACTTGGTTGCTTCTGGGTCACTGCATGTTGCAAATCAAAGAAAGGTGGGAAACAGAAAGCAAAACAGAGGTCAATTAACAGAACAGAACACAGGGCCCTCTTTGATGTCCGGAAGGCCCTTCCTGATATAGTCACACTTCTTCTAGGGGTGGGTGGGAGGCCTGCAGGAAGCACAGTTCCCTCATTAGAGCCTAGACTGCTATTCGTGTTACCTGGCTATTCATTACCTGCTATTTGTGTTACCTACCTGTCAAGGGTTGCTGGGATTCTGTGGAAAGATGGGGGACGGTTGCCATCCTTACATGGGCTGTTGTGAGGACGGTCAAACTTTTCAAGTGAATACACCGATGTGAATGTTCCTCTGTCCTCCAAGAACTCTGTCCTGGTCCCAGGGCTATTCGGTATTTTTATCAGTGACTTAGTGATGGAACCGAAGGCATGCCAATCAAATTTGCAGATGACACCAAATTAGGAGGGGTAGCTAATGCCCAGAGGACAGGGTGAGAATTCAACGTGACCTGGACAGATTTGAGTCTGGGCCAAAACTAACAAAAGGAACAGCCGAGATGGATGCAAGATAATGCACTTAGACAGAAGAAATGAAATGCACAGAGATCGGATGTGTGACATCTGGCTTGACACCAGTACACGTGAAAGGCGTAAGGCACAGGTTTCAAACTTGCGGCCCTCCAGATGTTATGGACTACAGTTCCCATCATCCCCTACCAGCATCATGCTTAACCTCCTGATTAGTCCATAACATCTGGAGGGCCGCGAGTTTGACACCTCTGGCGTAAGGGAATCTTAGTAGACCACAAGCTGAACATGAGTCAGCAGCATGATGCGGCAGCGTGATGCGGCAGCCAAGAAGGCCAATACAATTCTGGGCTGCATCAACAAGAATTTAGTGTCTAGATCAGGGGTAGGGAACCTTTAACACTCAAAGAGCCATTTGGACCCGTTTTCCACGGGAAAAGAAAACACTTGGAGCCGCAAATAATTTTTGACATTTAAAATAAAGATAACACTGTATATATTGGGGTTTTTTACCTTTTACTCTGCTCATTCTGAGAAGCGCATGGATGCGCCCGCCCTGCTGCCTGCAGGGCGGGCAAGGATAAGGCCAGCGGCTCGGCCTTGCCGGCCGCCAAGAAAGCACCCACCCCGTTCCAACAGGGCGGGCGAGAGGGAAAGCCCACAGCACGGCCCAGCCAGCCGCGGGCAGTTGGTGCGTCCGCCCTGCTGCCTGCAGGGTGGGCAAGGATGGGGCCGGCGGCTCAGCTTGTGGAGCCGCAGTGCAAGGGCAAAAGAGCCGCATGCGGCTCTCGAGCCGCAGGTTCCCTACCCCTGGTCTAGATTGAGGGACGTAATAGTCCATGAACATCTGGAGAGCAAGTCCCATGGAGAAAAACCTGCAACTTGCTTGTCTCCAAGGGAGCCCAGTATCTGGGAGTCCCAGGTTCGAATCAAATCTCCATTCCGCCGTGGAAGGTTACTGAGTGACCTTGGGCTAGTTGCACATTCTCAGCCAGGCCTACCTCAAAAGGTTATTGCGAGGATAAAAACGATGTACGGTAATTTGGATCTCCTTAGGAAGGAAGTAGCAACCCCCGTACGAGACAGTGGGAAAGAGCCCCCATTATATCAACTGAACAGTGTTCTTTCTGTCCCCTGAATTAGTGGAAGAGAGAAAGGAGAAGCCGGCTACTCCGGTGCCAACGACCTCCAAAGTGACTGACAGCGTTCCTAAAGCATCTCCGGCAGCCGTGGCACCAGCGGCAGGGGTGGTGGCGGTGGCAGCTGCCACGGCAAGCGCGGCAACTCTCGCTCCGGCGCCTGTCACCCCTCCGACGCCAAAGCCGGCCAACCCGGCTCCGCTCCCTCCGTCTCCGGCGCTTGCTCTGCCCAACCTCGCCAACGTGGACCTGGCGAAGATCAGCTCCATTCTGAGCAGCCTGACCTCCGTGATGAAGAATACAGGTGAGCGCAGGGCCTCCTCCGGCGTAGCTCCACCCGTTTCCATAAGCTGGCGGCGGGACTCCGTTCTGAGTGGCGCTGTTCTTGCACGCAGAAGAGCTGCTCTCGGGTTGGATCCTGCAGATCTGTTCTGTGAACTTTGCCCTTTTGGAACCTTGCAACCAAGAGCAGCGGCATTTTTCTCCAGTCCCGTGAATACTGTGCAGATCTGCCCATTATCCCCTTCACATAGTTTCAGCTGCTGTTTTACTATTTTTACATACCTAATTCAAGCCTTGCTGGAGGTGGAAGGGGGGGGATGGCACTTGGGGCAACACCTGCTCCGGGCACCCCCCCTCTCCCCGAGGAGCAGCCTGGCAGGGCCAGTCCGAGGGGACCCCCATGTAATCCAGTGGGGGGCGCCCGGGGTCATTTGAACCCCCCCCCCCATGTTCCTCTGGCAGATACGCCACTGGAAAGGGGAGTATGGTTCTACTGTCAGAAGGATATTGTCCCTGTTCTTTCAACCTTAACCTGGGCAATCATGAGGACTAGCACACATGAACACACTTGTGACTCTGCCTTGTACTAAATCTGGCCATTGGAATGGCAAGGTCAGTGTAACCTGCTCGGACAGGCAGTGGCTGTCCTGGGTCTATTGCTTCACCTGCTGGCTGGTCCTTTTGTAAATGAAGATGCTGGAGTTGACCCTGGGGTCGCAGAGGTTCTTCCACTCAGCCGTGGCTTCCCCCCAACTTGTAGTTTAGCAAAAGAGAACTCGAGTTCTTGGGGAATCCAGTTCCTTGCCTTGCCCCACTCCTGTGCGTTTTCTGCGCTTCAACACAATCACAGCAAACACCCGGCGTTTGAAACCTGCTCCTTTCTGTTTGCCCCTGAAAATACACTCAGGTGACGGTAAGCTGCGTGACGCATTAGCTTAGAAAGGGCGATTCCGCACACGAGTAAAGTAAGTTCGACCCAGTTCCCTGAGAAGGGTACTGACCTAGGTCGAAGCCATTGTTGTTCCCCACTGCAACCAGCTTGATCCCAGCTCGGAGGGTGGGATCATCCTGTGCCTCTTTGCCGCTCCGTTCCGATTGGCTGCTGTTCTACGGCCATGTTCCGTCTATCCCCACACACGTTATTAAAAAAACTGCCACAGGAATGGAGGGACGAAGGTGGCGTTTTTTGATTGGCCAGCTGTACGCATGCCCGAAATACTCAGCTGTGATTGGCTGAATGGGGGACTCCTGGCACCAGAGATTCCGCACTTTACTGGAATCGAGCTGAGTTCGAGCGTGGTTCCCTGAAAAAGTAGTAGTTCCCAAGCTGGAGTTGGAAATTTGACCCGCTATTAACGGGCTAGTGAAGCTGTGGTACAAAACCACCGCCGATCCCAGTGGTTGTGCTGCGAGCACTTAGGTCGAACGCGATGGCTACGAATCTCTTAAATCGATAACCCAAGTGCGGAATCAACCAAAGAGCGAGGAAGCGCCGCTGGTGGTCTTGCGAGAATGTGGCCTCCGCATCTGTAGATCTTTCTCCGGGCCCACGTGTCAGGAATGTCTTCCTCTGTGTGCCAGGCACTTAGCAAATTGGAAAGTGTTGTCGTCGTCGTCGTTTTAAGGAAATTAGGTGTCTTGTCCTCATGACTGCAGAAAATCAGTTTGGAAAACATCTAGCCCAGGGGTCTGCAACCTGCGGCTCTCCAGATGTTCATGGACTACAAATATGGTCCATGAACATCTGGAGAGCCGCAGGTTGCAGACCCCTGATCTAGTCAGTGTCTGTAAGAAGCCTGTTGAGGAGGAATGCATCAGTGTACCCTGGCCCTGATCCTCAGTCTCTTTGGGTCTCCCCAGAAACATGTGGTTTGGTAAACTCCATGGATGTGTGCTCCTCCTTTCCACCTTCCAGCATAGTGTAGTGGTTAAGAGCAGGTCCACTCTAATCTGGAGAACCGGGTTTGATTCCCTGCTCTGCCACTTCTGTGGAGGCTTATCTGGTGAACCAGATTAGCTTGTGCACTCCCAACCCATGCCAGCTGGGTGACTTTGGGCTACTCATAGTTCTTTGGAGCTCTCTCAGCCCCACCCACCTCACAGGGTGTTTGTTTGGGGGGTGGGGTGGGAAAGGTGATTGTAAACCCCCTTTGAGTCTCCTACAGGAGCGAAAGGGAGGATATAAATCCAAACTCTTCTTCTTCCCATACAGATGTTTTGAGTGACAAAATGTTCCTTTCCCCAGGAGTCAGTCCTGCCTCAAGACCTTCTCCGGGAACCCCGACGAGTCCGACAGCGCTTGTGGGGGGCTTGAAAGCGTCGCTCGGGGGCACCCAGCCGGCCCCTGCTAACCCACTGGCAAATATCTTCTCCAAAGTGGAAATAACCCCCGAGAGCATTCTGTCGGTGCTCTCCAAGACCCAGACCCAGGCAACACCCACTCTGCAAGGTAAATACGCTGCGTGGCTGGGGTTTGAGGGCTGTAGCTTGAGGTCCGCATCGGCCAGGAGTTCTCCCAGTAGAATCTGCCTGTCTTGATTTGTAAACAAAAAGACTTCTGAAGGAGTCTGAACCTGGAAGCAAACCAGGACTTTGAGGTTTACCTGTCTGCTGTTTCCTGTTTTGTAAGTATCAACCATTTCCAAAGAGACTGCTGCCCCCCGCCGCCCCCAGCAAACCTTTCTGGATGTTCCATGTAGACAAGGCATGGTACAATAGAATCAAAGACGATAAGAAAAAAAAGAAAACCTCTAATAATTTTTAAAGGAACATGTCACGACACAGCAATATAGCACCTTGGGTGTCCCAAGAGGTGTTTTCCCCGTTGTTAAGATATATTGACTGTTGTCGTTTTGATTTACTGGAGTGGTTGTTTTTTTTAAATGTTCACATTGGCTGTTGATTCATCGACAGAAGGTGCCGCAGCAGCTGTCCAGAGCCAGCTCCCTAACAAGCCAGGAGGGCCGTTAAGTAAAGGCAGAAGAAGCATACATAAGAACATAAGAACTAGCCAGCTGGATCAGACCAGAGTCCATCTAGCCCAGCTCTCTGCTACTCGCAGTGGCCCACCAGGTGCCTTTGGGAGCTCCCATGCAGGAGGTGAAAGCAAGGGCCTTCTGCTGCTGCTGCTGCTCCCGAGCACCTGGTCTGCTAAGGCATTTAAGAACATAAGAACGAGCCTGCTGGATCAGACCAGAGTCCATCTAGTCCAGCACTCTGCTACTTGCAGTGGCCCACCAGGTGCCTTTGGGAGCTCACATGCAGGAGGTGAAAGCAAGGGCCTGCTGCTGCTGCTGCTACTCCCGAGCACCTGGTCTGCTAAGGCATTTAAGAACATAAGAACGAGCCTGCTGGATCAGACCAGAGTCCATCTAGTCCAGCTCTCTGCTACTCGCAGTGGCCCACCAGGTGCCTTTGGGAGCTCACAGGCAGGAGGTGAAAGCAAGGGCCTTAAGAACACAAGAAAGAGCCTGCTGGATCAGACCAGAGTCCATCTAGTCCAGCACTCTGCTACTTGCAGTGGCCCACCAGGTGCCTTTGGGAGCTCACATGCAGGAGGTGAAAGCAAGGGCCTGCTGCTGCTGCTGCTACTCCCGAGCACCTGGTCTGCTAAGGCATTTAAGAACATAAGAACGAGCCTGCTGGATCAGACCAGAGTCCATCTAGTCCAGCTCTCTGCTACTCGCAGTGGCCCACCAGGTGCCTTTGGGAGCTCACCTGCAGGAGGTGAAAGCAAGGGCCTTCTGCTGCTGCTGCTGCTCCCGAGCACCTGGTCTGCTAAGGCATTTAAGAACATAAGAACGAGCCTGCTGGATCAGACCAGAGTCCATCTAGTCCAGCACTCTGCTACTTGCAGTGGCCCACCAGGTGCCTTTGGGAGCTCACAGGCAGGAGGTGAAAGCAAGGGCCTTAAGAACACAAGAAAGAGCCTGCTGGATCAGACCAGAGTCCATCTAGTCCAGCTCTCTGCTACTCGCAGTGGCCCGCCAGGTGCCTTTGGGAGCTCACCTGCAGGAGGTGAAAGCAAGGGCCTTCTGCTGCTGCTGCTGCTCCCGAGCACCTGGTCTGTTAAGGCATTTGCAATCTCAGATCAAAGTGGATCAAGATTGGTAGCCATGAATCGGCTTCTCCTCCATAAATCTGTCCATGCCCCTTTTAAAGCTATCCAGGTGAGTGGCCGTCACCACCTCCTGTGGCAGCATATTCCAAACACCCATCACACGTTGCGTGAAGAAGTGTTTCCTTTTATTAGTCCCAATTCTTCCCCCCCAGCATTTTCAATGGATGCCCCCTGGTTCTAGTATTGTGAGAAAGAGAGAAAAATGTCTCTCTGTCAACATTTTCTACCCCAGGCATAATTTTATAGACTTCAATCCTATCCCCCCTCAGACGTCTCCTCTCCAAACTAAAGAGTCCCAAACGCTGCAGCCTCTCCTCATAAGGAAGGTGCTCCAGTCCCTCAATCATCCTCATTGCCCTTCTCTGCACTTTTTCTATCTCTTCAATATCCTTTTTGAGATGTGGAATCATACAGAATCATACAGAATCATAGAGTTGGAAGAGACCCCCAAGGGTCATCCAGTCCAACCCCCTGCCATCCAGGAACACCCAATCAAAGCACTCGTGACAGATGGGGGGCACCCAGCCTCTGTAAAAACCTCCAAAGAAGGAGACTCCACCACACTCTGAGGTAGTGCTTTTCACTGTCGAGGGAGTAAGCCTTGCTCCAACTCTATTGGAGGAAATGAGGGATATTTCTCCCCACCCTAAGAGATGAGCACCCAACAACTTAAGGCCTATCAAGTCAAGCGGTCTGTTCATCCGGTGGCCAACCAGGTGCCTCTAGGAAGGCCACCAGCAAGATCACTGCAGCAGCGTTTTCCTGCTTGTGCAACACAGCACCTCATATAACAGGCCTGCTCTTCTAATACTGATCTCGATCCTCCTTGATCTGAGATTGCAAATGCCTGAGCAGACCAGGTGCTCGGGAGCAGCAGCAGCAGAAGAAGGCCCTTGCTTTCACCTCCTGCACGTGAGCTCCCAAAGGCACCTGGTGGGCCACTGCGAGTAGCAGAGAGCTGGACTAGATGGACTCTGGTCTGATCCAGCAGGCTAGTTCTTATGTTCTTATGACTGAATAGGTCTGTATTAGGACTGGTATCTATGGATAGTCCTCTCCTCCATAAACACCTCCACTCCACCTTCCAAGTTAGCCACCGTGATCACTTCCCAGGTCAGGGAGTCCCACAGTTTAATGCAGCCTCTGGCCCTTAAATATGTGCTTCAGCAGTCTCAGAACAACCATGAAATAAGTGTGTGGCGGGAGATTCCCGAAGCTCATCCCTACTTGGGAACAGTGGCAGAGGGCCAAGGGGGAGGGGGGTGCATCATGCACGGGGCGCACGCCTGGGGGGCTGCAAAATCGCCCCCTGGCCCTTTCCCCGTGCGCCCCCCCCCCACCCGCAGCACGCACACACACCACTCCCCTTACTTACCTACGTTCCTTTTCTTTTTGTAGTACTTTTTGAGACTGAAAAAAGCGGCCTAGTTACAGTTCAGGGGAAAAACTGCCTGAGGAACTACAGTTCCCAGGAGACCTTGGGGCCCACAAGGTCTCCTGGGAAGTATAGTTCGTCAGAATAGGCCGCGTTTTTCAGCCTCAAAAAGTACTACAAAAAGAAAAGGAACGTAGGTAAGCAAATTAATGGAGAAGGGAGGTTGAAGGTGGAGTTGATAGCGACCATGTGCCAGCTGGGGTGCCATGGAGGGAGAAGGGGCTGGAAAAAAAACACTCTGCACACCGGGTGCAGTTTGGCCCAGCTACGCCTCTGCTTGGGAATAGTTTCTTTGCCTTTTATTCTGTAGCTAATATCGAGTTGGTGGCAAGGCAGGAGACCGGGGTTTTAACCCAATGAAATGTGTTTCTGTTCCCTCCCCCAGGCCTGTCTTCATTCCTCCAGAGTGTTGCCGGGGGCAACACCACCCAGCCGAGCGAGATGGCTTCTCAGAGCACCACGACATCTCCCGCCGCCCCAGCCACCTCTTGCATGAAAGGGAGACACGTTTCTTCCAACGCTCAGCCTTTCATGTCGCAGGGCTTTGCCTATTCGCCCAACTCCTCTTCTTCTGAGGTTTCTTCCACATCTGTGAACAAGGCCCCCCTTGGGCACAGCACCGGGCTTCCCAGTTCCAGCTTCAAACCCCCTGCCAGCACCTTGGGCTTCGCCAGCTCCCAGGCCAGCAGCCCTTCCCTCCAGCCCGCAGAGAACCCACTGAGCCAGTCTTCCGAAAATTCGGAGGCGAAAGCGGAGTCCGAGCCCACCTCTCCCAGCCTGGAAATGAAGATCCACAATTTCCTCAAGGGCAACCCGGGCTTCAGCGGCCTGAACCTGAACATCCCCATTTTGAGCAGCTTGGGATCCGCCGTGCCACCGGAGAGCCACTCTTCCTCCTCGGATTTCAACCGGGGGCCCACGAGCACCTCGATGGACAGCATCGACGGGACTCCCGTCCGCGACGAGCGGAGCGGGACGCCCACCCAGGATGAGATGATGGACAAGCCCTCGTCCAGCAACGTCGACACACTGTCCCTTCTGTCCAAGATTATAAGTCCCGGCTCTTCTACGCCCAGTAGCACAAGGTCACCTCTTCAGGGCAGAGAGGACAGCTACTCCCAGGAGCTGTCGAACTCCGTGTACAGGTCTTTTGGGATGAGTAGGGATTCTCCAGGCAGCACGTACAAGCAGTCCTCGGACAGTGTGGAATTACCTTCCTCCTTGATGGATTCCCCGCAGGAGAAGTTCTACCCAGACACGTCCTTCCAGGAGGACGAAGACTACCGGGATTTCGATTATTCCGGCCCTCCACCCTCTGCCTTGGTCAACTTAGAGAAGCAGCCGGCCAAATCTATCCTGAAATCTGGCAAACACGCCGATTCCGCAGAGTACCAACCCGTCCTGTCCGGGTACGGGCAAAGAGCCTCTGGATTCGGCATGAAGCCTTTTCCTCAGCCTCTGAGGTCTCTTCACGACCAGGGTGAAAGCTGTGATCCGCTGTCCTCTCCTGGAATGTACGGGAGTTACAATTTGCGGGGCAGCGACTCCGGTTCGGACGCGTCCCCCACGCCCAGCAAGAACGACGTCTTTTTCAGCCCGGACTCCAATCACAACAGCTTGTCCAAATCGATGCCACACTCCGGCCTGTCGCAGAAACAGTATCCGGATTCTCCACATTTGGGTCAGCAAAGGTCATCCCTCTTCTCTCCGCAGAACGCGCTCTTGAGCCCGGCTAGCAGACCCCCGACATCCAGTGCGGATAAAGCCGCCGCCGTGCCTTCCATCTCTGCCACTTCGACCATCGAGTTCAAGAACATGCTTAAAAACGCGTCCCGGAAGCCCTCGGAGGAGAACAAGCTTTTCGGCCAGGGCTCGAAGGGGGGATCTGGGGATGGCTCCGGTCTCGGCCAGGCGGCCATTTCTGCAGGAGAGCAGCAGCAGCAGCAGCAAGAGGAACACTACCGGATCGAGACCAGGGTCTCGTCCTCGTGTTTAGATTTGCCTGACAGCACAGAAGAGAAAGGCGCCCCCATCGAAACCTTAGGCTACCACAACGCATCGAGCAGGGGGATCTCCGGGGAGCCCATTCAGACGGTAGAGTCCATCCGAGCTCTGGGAAAAGCAGGCAGAGGACACGGGCGCGAAAGCCCGGCAGGAGCGAGGAGTGGTTTTGAAGCTGAGCAACACGCGAAGGAAAACTCCTTCGACAAAGGGACGTCCCAGGCGCCACAGAGATGCCCGCCGTAGGAATTACCCGGCCCGTGAAGAGGGGGTCTGGCTTCCAGGCCCAGTACAAAGACCGGGGGGCGCCGTTTCCAGAGAACATCAACAGCTTCAGAACCAACAACTTCAGCGCGTCCTTTGATCGCCACGTGCCGCCACCGCTCGGGCCACCTCCCATAGATCACGGGACTTCCTTCCCGAGGGACCAGCTGGGGCCGCCTCCTGCCGGGCCTCAGTCTCTGCCGCCGAAGGATCTCAGCAGCCTCTTCCCCAGGGATCACTCGGTCCCTCCTCCACGCATGCCATCAGTGGATCGCGCTAGCCCTTTCTCGAAAGATACGCCATCCCCGCTCGCTTTGCCTTGTGGCGTTCCCCCGCCCCCACGCCCTTCCTTAGAATGCGGGGGAGTCCCGTTTCCTAACCAGCCGCCCCCTCCTCTCCCCGGGGAGCGCCCCAGCGTCCCCTTCTCCACCCCCCCGCCCCCTCCTGGGGACCTCGGCCTCCCGTTTCCTGCTCCCCCCCTCGCCGCGGAACACGGGGTCCCGTTTGCCAAGGATCTGAGCGCTGTCCACCAAGGAACAATGAAAGAGCATTTTAACATGCAGTCCGGGGCGCTCCGGGACCAAGCGGCCCAGCCTCAGCGCGACCACGGTGGCCCGCCCCTTGGTCGAGCGCGAGAGAACATAGGCCTGTCTGCTCTCGCAAGAGATCCTCTGGGTCCAGCCCTTCATGTCGGATCCTCTGTCCTGTCTCACAGAGACACCACAAACCGAGGCGGGCTGGGCCTTAGGAACCCGCGGCCAGACTTTAGACCCAGGGAGTCGTTCTTAAATAGAGACCCCTTTAACAGCTTAAAAAGGCCTCGGCCTCCGTTTGCCAGGGGCCCTCCATTCTTTGCACCAAAACGCCCCTTCTTCCCTCCCAGGTACTGAATGAAGGTATTCCGGAACTTTCTAGAGAGCAGTGGAAGTAGCCCTTTTCCCTTTCATTTCATATTTCCCCCCTCCCTTCCCCCCAAAGGGCCCCACAACTTTTTTGGTTCTGAATTAAGGTATGTTCTGTGCTACAACATATATCTACCTATATATAAATATATATATAGTTCTGTTGGTTTCTTGCGGGGGGTGGGGGGGGTGGGGAGGGCTAGTTGTTGCTCTAAAATCTAGGGGGTGCTGCAAAATAATTTAAGAACTAATCTTACAATTGTTGTTGACATAATAAAAGAAACCTGTTGGTAGCTACGAATAATTAATCAACCATGGGAGTTTTTTAGCCAGTCCAATCCCACATCGGAGTTTCCCCAGGAGAGAGGCAGGGACCGTGGAGGAATCTCGCGCGGACAGGTGAAGGAAGATCCCAGGTCTAAGGTAGGGGTGACCGACCTATGGCGCTCCAGATGTTCATAGACTACAATTCCCATCAGCCTGGCAGGGCCTGATGGGAACTGTAGTCCATGAACATCTGGAGCTCCACAGGTTGACTATCCCTGATCTAAGGATTCAGAGCCTCCCGTTTTCCTGGCAACAGCCCCCCTTTTCCAAGTCTGCCTTGTTCCCGGGCGCTTGTCCCTTCCTTTCGTTGGCGTGTGCTTATTTTCCTCCTTGGTCTTCTCTGGGGCCTGTTGGAGTCTTCTGACGTCGGCTCCAACTGTAGAAGAAAAAGCGGGAAGGGTGCCCACTTTTGCACGCTAATTCTGACCTCTTTATGCAACCCTGTCGTTTCTTAAAGTTCTCCCGCATCGTTTGGCTAGAGAGTAACTTGGCTTTGACGCTAGCCTGTCACCTGCTGGCACTCTGCAGGTAGACCGGCTGTCCGGTCAGCCGCTCGCAGGTGGAACGTCGGAGAGCGGGGGAGTCTGTTTTTCACCCTTTTTGGCTGCCGCTGCTGGGCTTGTAGCTGGCTGAGGCTTGAAAGGGGCAGGGCAGGGCGGTGCGGCGTGTTTCTTCATTCCTCTCTTTCCCTCGTTGCTCCTTGATTCTAGCCAATGGGTTTCTTTTCTGTCCTCTTGCAGAGGCGGGCTGGCAGGCCTGGATTTGGCCCCTGACCTGCCAGTCATAATTCTAAACGAGAGTCCCCGACTAAGCTTGTTCTGGTAGAGGTCTGTTCCCTGCGATTCTGCCCGCTTTCTAAAAAGGAAGTTTGCGAGAAGCACCCTTCGGTCTCGCCTGGCCAAACGTGCCTTTAGGTCAGGGTTGTGGGCTAGCACACCTGTCTTGGCTTGGTCCTTTTGCATCTTCCACAAGACCCAAATGGCGGAGCCGAGCGGCATCTCTTCACCAGACCGCTCTGGCGCCAGCATGCGCACTCTGCTGCTTTTCTTTGTATTGCAACCTAAGCTGCTGGCAGGTTAAGAATGGCACCAAACATATTTCTCCCACCCCTCCACCCCATCCCATTCCCTTCTCTGTTCAGCACCATAGACTACTTCTGTTAGAAAATTAAGGTTTGGTTAATTAGTTAATTTTTAAAAATCTCGAAGGCAACGGGGAAGTTGCATCCTGTCCTGCCATTTATTTGTTTGGAAGAGTAATACCCCTTAGATGGTGTATACGCATTCACGTTCCTTTTTTGGTGGTACAGAGGATGTACCATTTATAGGCTGAGCGAATCTCAAAAGTTCTTGGTTGACAAGTGTGCCTAATTAACCTTTCCCCACATTTCCAGAAGATGCAATATTAGATCACCGAGGCTAAAAAAAAAATCCCATTCAAATGTAGGAGAGCATCTTGACGCTACATCCCGTCCATTGGGCATCCCGTGCCCCGTAGCTTACAGTTCCATCCTGGGTCGAAGTGAGCGACAAACCGAACCCAAAGTTGTACTTGGGTGGAGACAAGGAAATAAAGCTCGGGGGGTGATGGGAAATTTGCACCGCAGTGCAAGGAAGACAGTTTGCTGACTTAAAGATTCACCACAAGTGGGCCTTGTTCTGAGCTCTCCCCAGGTTGCCGGGGAATTGCTGCTCTGGGGAGGTTTAAGAGCACAGCAGCCTTGCCTAAATTTAAAAAATGGGGTGCGGGGGGGCGGCGTCCAAGGGAGCAGCAGAAACAGTCCGAGCTCGGGCTGCTTCGTCCAAATCGTGACACACACACACCCTTTGCTCAAGAGCAAACACACTTGTTCCCTTGGTGCCGGGTTCACCAGCTGGGGGAAGGGGGGGGGCTAGTTTGTGGTTGCCCTGTATTTTTTTTCTAAAGTACATGACTTTTCCTAAACTACACGACTTAACAGTTCATCTCACAAATTGGAGGGGGCTGGGTTGGAAGGAAAAAGTTTAGACCACAGTGTTTGGGTCACCGAGGGCGTGATCTGGCTACTCGACCAGGGGAGTTCCTAGTTGCCGTGCCGGGGTGGGGGGTGGGGTCTTCAGAGCTTTGGCACAAGACAGCCAAGCAGCCGATTGTGCCCCAAGTAAGCATTACCTTAATAAAAATAAAAATACGACCTGTTTCTAAGACAGTTTTCAGAACGCAAAAGTTTTTGGGTTCTCTACCCCCCACCCCTCCCCAATAGAATGCGAATTTTTTTTAAATTCCTTCTTTCTCTTGGTGGGCAGTTTCAGTCACTTGAGGGGGGAAAGCAATTGTTGAAATTGCCCAAGAGCGGCTTCTCTGAGGGTTTCCCCCTTTGGGCATCTCGCAGGAAAAACAGACTGACTAGAAACTTCCTTGTTTAAAAAAAGGCAGCATATTTTAACGGCGAAGCTCCCTGACTCTTTTTTAACTCCGGATTTTGTGCTTTTACTTTAACAGTCCTGACAAGAGCTGCTGGCGATGTTGTACATAATGTGTAAAAAGGTTGCTAGACAGGAGTCTTTCTTTTCTGTCTTGGGTTTTTGCCTTCCCTTGGCTCTGCTGTTACTTTTTTTGTACTTCACCTGACGAGGGAAAAAAATAAAACACATATTTTTTAAGGAAAGCGCTAGTCTGTCTCATGAAAGGACAGAATTTCCCCAGAGGGACGGAAGCTGCAGTTTGCTTCTCGGCTTCTCTGAGAACGCCCAGGTGTGGTCAGAAGGGATCCCGCTTCAAACGGAAGGTGGGCGGCTTTGCCAGGCAGATCAGAGTTTACCTTCCATAGCAGCTCCCACTAACGGTGCATCTTGGCCATTATAGGGAGAAGGTTAAGTTGGTTGCAGGGGGGAACGTTTGGGGGGGTGCTTGCCACTCTGGGTTCCGCTGGCACAGATTCTGGGCCTGCCGAATGGCCCGGCGCTGACCTAGCTTCCCCCTTGACATGAGCGGTTGTGTTAAGAAGGCAACGGTTCCAAAGCCGGGGGGGGCAGCGGTGGCAGTGGGGAGGGCTGTTTTGAAAAGCTGTAAATAATTGGTGTGCTTTTTTTTGTGCCTGTTCAAAATACTCCCAGTTGGGTCTTTGTTGGCTTGATGGTCTTGAGTGTTTTCACAGGGGAAGGAGGGATTGGGAGACGTTATAAAGGTGGCGGCTCGGCAAAAGCTGCCGGCGGTCTCTGGACTGTAACAGTATGTTTAATAAAACAACTAATTGGAGTATTTGCATATCCTTCTTGTAAATACGCCCTCTCTTAAGTGTGCGGCAGGTCTAAGGTCACAGCCGGAGCGCAGGGCCTGGTGCTCCTCCCGCGCTTCGCAATATAAAAGCATCGCTTGGGCAGTTCTGCAGAAGGGAAGGACGCCAAGGGGCTTATCCCAGAGGGAGCCGGCGGATGCGAGAATTGAGATGCCCGCTGCGGAGACGCACCCCTGCCCTGCAACGTGACTGTTCCTCTTAACGTTGCACAATCTGTACGTGGGGTCCGGGAGCAGTGCCCGGTCCGGGAGCAGCGCCCAAGATGCAAGCGAAGCGACGGGTTTTTGGGGCGATCCTCCCAGCCCGCCCTCCTCTCTTTCCCCCACCTTATTTTTTTGTATTGTATGCTAATAAAGTGTTCTTGACTTGGTGTGGCCTCCTTTTATAGGAGAGACGGAAGCTCTCGGCCAGTTTGCTTTAACTCTGATTTCTTTTTCTTTTCTTTCTTTTTGTCACATAGTTTCACAGGAGAGAGAACCTTTCGCAGTGCCTCGGACGAGTGGATTGTACGCATGCCTTTATGCGCAGTGTGTGATAGCTGAATACTTTTGTGGTTTTTTTTCTATTTAAATAGAACCATGCACATTTCCCTTTTTTGAGAAAAATGCCATGTTTGAGAATTCCAAACGAAGTTGAAATGTTTTGTGTGTTGTCGAAGACTTTCACGGCCGCAGCCCACTGGCTGGGGTGGGTTTCGGGGCTTTGTGGCCGTGGTCTGCTGTGACGTGTCTAGCCACTGACGCGGGTGATGCGTCAGGTGCTAAAACCACCAGTCCTCAGCCACGCAGCCTAGAAAACCCGCCACCGCCTGTTGAAACGTTTTGTCAGTGGTTGTCCGTGGGTCACACCTTGTGGGCATGTTCCGCCGCCGCTGTTAGCAGACGATTTCCCTGGGAAAGGCTACAGCGTCCTTTTCAGAAAAACGAATGGGTTTTATTTTTGAAAGGAGGCCGGTGCAGTCTTTCGCCTCTGTCTCTTGGGCTCCAGAACCTGAAGAGTCCCAGCGGAGTGCAGGCTATGAGGCATCATCTCCAACAGCTTCGGGCTTCTCCTGGGAGGTGTAGAGCTCTTGCAATTCTGGAAACAGATGGGCATGACCCAACCTGAAATCGTCAAGAAGACCGCCTCCCTGGCTAACGTGATTATGTTTTTTTCCTCAGCGAGCACAGATCCTTTTGTGTTCTTGTGTGAAAGAAATTCACCTGGGGTGGGCTAGGGGGTGAGTTGCAGTTTCCCACCCCTCTCCCCGTGGTCGAGGGAGAGCTTACAGTCTTCGCAGTGGTGGGGAGGAGGAAACCTTCTGCTCCACATGTCATGAGTCTGGCCTTGCATTTTCTGTCTCCAGCGTTGCAGAGTTTCAGCACTGTTTTGCACAAAAGTAACCTTTATTGTTTGTTTATTTATTGTTTCGTTTTATATCCCGCCCTATCCCCGAAGGGCTCTGGGCGGCATACAACAAAGTTAAATCATAGTTCGGCTAAATACAGTCAAAACTAAACAATTAAATTCCAATATAAATAAATTACTAGATCCCCATTTAAAACAGCGGTTAGTACAAAGTTTAAAATCAAATCGGGCGCCCAGCAAACCCATTTTTAAAACCCTCCCTAAATGGGAAGACTGCTGGCTCCATCAATAAAAAGATGTAAACAAAACAAGGATGGGGGGGCACCATCAACGGCTGGTTACTCCAAGAGGCCCGGTTGGAGACAACTCCAGTCTTGCCCAGGCCCCTCGCAGGAATTCACCAAAGAGTCCCGCGGGACCCGGGACAGCTGTAGGAAGAGTGTTCCACCAGGCCGGGACCAGGGCCGTAAAGGCCCTGGTCTGCATGGAGGCCAGCCGTATCATTGAGGGGCTGGGGACCACCAGCAAATTGGCCTCTGCTGAGCGCAGAGGCCGAGTAGGGACATATGGGATAATACTGTCCCGAAGGTACAGAGGTCCCAGGCCGCGTAAGGCCTTAAAGGTCAGAACCCATACCATGAAGATGATTCAGAACTCAACTGGGAGCCAGTGTAAGCGGCGCAACACAGGCTGGATGTGCCATCCTAGGCCGGCTCTTCTATGTGAAATGGGAACTTGGTCCCGTGCCAAATTAAACTCCAGTATCGATCACTAAGCTGCTAACTTAGCTTCATTCTGTTTCCACCCCCACCCCTGGGGGGAAAAAACCCGCAAGCCCTCCCTGTTGTACTTTGGTAAGACTTTTCCCCACATTTTGAGATGGCTGCAAGATTTGAGCTGGTTGTTTTGTAATCCGTTTGTAACTGCACTTCATTTTGGTCCAAAGGGATTGTTCTGAAACACAGTGTGTACTTAAGGCTCTTCCTGCTGTGAGAGCTGGTGAACGGGGCCTCCTTACCGGCTTGGGAGGAAGGCGACGTGTGGTTCCAAGGCCGGTTCCAGCACTGAGTTGAGTCCGGGCCTGGATATTCAGTCATGTGCTTGTCAAACACACTGAAGTCTGTAGTGTGCTATAAGCGAAGTAGGGGGTTGTGATGAACTTGCTGGAAGACCGGGGGCGGGGGGATCTAGAATCCAGAGGGCTCAGGAGCAGGTAACAAACTGGGCCTGCTCACTTGCATTAGACTTCGATGCCTTTCTTCTGTTGATTGGCAACTCCTCTGTGTCGCCTGGTCTCACTGGCTTAAGATGGCCGTCCGGGTCTGAGCCACAGACCAAGAGTTCTGGGCCCGTAACCCTCATGCTGGCTTCTCCTCTCACTGTCCAACTATGCTTTTGTGGTCTACACCTTTGGAAAGATGTTACCTTGTCGTTCCTGTTACACCAGGGGGTGTGGGAAAGCTAGTCCAGTGCATTAAGAGGTCCATGGGACATTTCCTTCTTGCCTTCTGGGGCCATTTCCCCACAAATGCAAAGCTTCCGACTGTTGCATAATGACTAGCTAGAAGTATGGAAAAGAGGGTGAGGGATGGGAAGGAGCCAAAGGCTGGCTAAGGACTTGAACGGAAACATGCCCCTTGGTGCGGAGTGGGTCTGTTGAACAGTGATATCCTCCTGTTCTGTAAAATGCTCACACAATTTAAAAAAAACACACATCACCACCCTAACCCAAAATCCAACCGTTCTGATAATACCAAAAGCATTGGCATAGTTGCTCAAACTTTTCACTGTCCACCGAACACCACATCCATTCCAGTCCACATAAATATCACGGGCTCCCATGCGATCCAACGCCAGGGCAGTCTTTAGTTCAGCAGCAGCAGCCGTTTCAAGAAAATCCCATGAAGTTGTTTTGAGCAAACGAACAGTGGGCCGCGTTTCCTGTCCCCGGAGCTGGTTCTGATCAACAGCTAAGGAAAAACTAACTGGGAAATGGTTTTGCCCAGATTCAGCGGCTGCCTGGCAAAAGGAGGACAGTTCTGTATTTGGGAAAAGTCCCGTGCCGTGAGACCGCTGGGCTCAGACTGCCAGAGGTATCTGGACAAGGCCATTACCGGAGTCCCAGAGGTCAAGAAGAAGAAGAAGAGTTTGGATTTATATCCCCCCTTTCTCTCCTGCAGGAGACTCAAAGGGGCTGACAATCTCCTTGCCCTTCCCCCCTCACAACAAACACCCTGTGAGGTAGGTGGGGCTGAGAGAGCTCCGAGAAGCTGTGACTAGCCCAAGGTCACCCAGCTGGCGTGTGTGGGAGTGCCCAGGCTAATCTGAATTCCCCAGATAAGCTTCCACAGCTCAGGCAGCAGAGCTGGGAACCAAACCCGGTTCCTTTAGATTAGATACACGAGCTCTTAACCTCCTACGCCACTGGAAGGACTCTCCCGGAGCAAACCGTTCGTCAGATGCCTCAACACAAACCAGTTGAAAACTGACACCTTCAACTGCTGGAAACAAATGCAGGGTGTGTTTTTTTTCCCCGTTGCCATAATGTGGAGATAACGGGAAGCAGCCACCGAACCCCGGCAGCCACAGTTTGAACCAGTTGAAGTCTCCCGGGAAGGATGCGGCAGGCGTTCCAGCAGAGCTAGGCAAGAGGCACTATGTGCCACCGCAGCCAAAAGTGCCTCCAAATTACAGACCTGCTCCTTCCAGGATCGCCTCCCCCCCGCCCGGAACAAGAGCGATGAGCCCCCAGCCAAATAACCACACCGTTGCGTGTTCCTGCACGGCAGGGGGTTGGACTGGATGCCCCTTGTGGTCTCTTCCAACTCTTACGATTCTATGTGTACAGTTCTGGGCACCGCAGTTCTGGAGGGATATTGAGCGGCTGGAGCGGGTCCAGAGGAGGGCAACCAAAATGGTCAAGGGTCTGGAGTCCACGCCCTATAAAGAGAGGATGTTTAGTCTGGAGAAGGGAAGGTTAAGGGGTGACATGATAGCAAGAGTCCCCAACCTTTTTTGAGCCACCCAAGCACCGTTGCACCCACCACCGCGTGCCAGAATCCCAGACACAAAATGGCTGCCACAAACCACAGCGATCAGGTGGCCTTCTGCATTACTCCCATAACAACCCTTAACCCAGGCCTCTCCAGATGTTCGTGGACTACAGTTCCCATCAGCACCTGCCAGCATGGCCAATTGGTCATGCTGGCAGGGGCTGGTGGGAACTGTAGTCCATGAACATCTGGAGAGCCGCAGGTTGCAGACCCCTGCCTTAACCCTTTCGAGCAGAAGTCTTGCATCGCAGAACACCTTTAAAAACTAATGTGCCATTCAAAAACACAGTCTTGTTTACACTCGCGGCTTCGCCTTCAGCCACGCAGGGGAAGATCCTTGCTTTTTAAAAAATCTGCACAACGAATTTACATTTCCACTGGCCAATCCAAAGCCCTCATTGGTCCTGACCATTTGGTGGGTGCCGTGATGACCCTGTCAGGTGTTCGAGGCATGAAACGAACATAGGTAGTTTAGCGTGGCCGGGCTCTGCATAACACCCCACAGCTTGGTCTTGTCCCGTCCAAGCACTCAGAACGGCCAAATTTGGTTAGCCACCAAGCGCTGATGAGATTATTTACAAGCCAGTGTGGTGTAGTGAGGTAGAGCAGGTGGATGCTAATCTGGAGAACCGGATTTGATTCCCCACTCCTCCACCTGAGTGGCAGAGGCTTATCTGGTGAACCAGATGTGTTTCCGCACTCCTACGTACCTTGGGCTAGTCACCGTTCTCCCTGAACTCTCTCTCGGCCCTGCCTGCCTTACAAGGTGTCTGCGGTGGGGAGAGGAAGGGAAAGGTGCTTGTAAGCCACCTTGAGTCTCCTTACAGGAGAGAAAGGGAGGTATAAATCCAAACTCCTCCTCTTCTTGGTCTAGTCACAGTTCTCTCAGAACTCTCTCAACCCCACCTGCCTCACAAGGTGTCTGCGGTGGGGAGAGGAAGGGAAAGGTGCTTGTAAGCCACCTTGAGTCTCCTTACAGGAGAGAAAAGGTGGGATATAAATCCAAATATTTATTTATTTATCTACTGCATTTATATCCAGTGTGTTCCCCACCATGGTAGGGCTCGAGGTGGCTTACAGACATTTAAAACATTACATAGAAAAAAACAGCACAACTCTACTTGAATAGTAATAATAATAATAAACCCCAGATAGGACTAGTCTGGGCCGTCAGGCTGCCGTTGGCCCCTGCTGGAGGGACCCCTTTTCCAGACCTTCTGTTTCCTGATCTTCGTCCTGCCGGTTGCCACGTGTTGACAATGAATTCAGCATCTCTGCTATGTTTTCTGATTTAGAAGCAAGGACCGGGAGTTGAGCGTCGCCAGCATATTGATCGTGCCATCCTTTAAATGCCAGAGACGGGGTCCAGTGGCGTTTGGGAGATATGTTAAAAGTCAAGGGGCGGCTGTAGGCCCTTTCCGCAGAAGTTTCCTTTAACGTTTTGAAAATGTTTTCCATTCCCTCCCCCTTAGCACAGTATTGGAATACATTCGCCCTCTTGAAATAATTCCTGGCCACCACTGCCTATTCCCGCAGCCTTTTTTTGGGAGGGGTGGGAGAGTTCATTGAAGAATCGAGGCTTCGTGGCCTCGTGGTGCAATTTTCCTCAATGATGCCTTGAGAGTTAGATGAGGAGACACAAGCAAGGGGGGAACGGAGAGGGTGAGCTCACAAAATGGTTCCGAGGAAGGCGGTCCAGGGGCAACAGAGAGGCCTGGGAAACTCCTTCGAGAGAAAGCGCCGCTCAGTGAAGCTGTTTAAAACCTTGCAGCTTAAAAAAAAATGTATTGTCGAAGGCTTTCACGGCCGGAATCACTGGGGTGCTGTGTGGTTTCCGGGCTGTATGGCCGTGTTCTAGCAGCATTCTCCCCTGACGTTTCGCCTGCATCTGTGGCTGGCATCTTCAGAGGATCTGATAGTGGGAAAGCAAGTCGAGTGTATATACCTGTTGGAGTATCTATGACTATAGACAGTAAACAATCAAAGGGATCAGAAGCCAGGCTACTTCTACTCAGATGCCCTCACCTATTGACCTTGCTATCTTCCTTGTTACTCACATGCTAATGGGTGGAACCCACTCGACACATGTAAATCTAGCTTGCTAATTGCACCCTTGTTAATAGACAATGGTTCTTTCCCCCTACTCTGGACGCTCCAACAGGTATATATACCCCACTTGCTTTCCTTTCCAACTATCAGATCCTCTGAAGATGCCAGCCACAGATGCAGGCGAAATGTCAGGAGAGAATGCTGCTAGAACACGGCCATACAGCCCGGAAACCACGCAACACCCCATTTTTAAAAAAATGTTTTTAAAAGGCATTCGCTTCAAGGTGCCAGCCGCAGATGCAGACGAAACGCCGGGAGAAAATGCGACTGGGACACGGCCACGCAGCCCGGAAGCCCCACAACACCTCTGTCTGTTCATTGTTCTCCATTTAGTGCCATTAATAAGCCGCACTAGATTTTTTGGTGTTTTAAGGTCCCGCAAGCATCTTGACCTATCTTGTGCCCAAATGCCTGCACTCGGCCAAACTGGAGTGCCAACAGAACTGTGTTTCCCCGGTTTCCTCCTCTGCCCTGGCTGCTGCTGGCGCGGGCCTTTTGTCCCCTGCTCTGGCCACGTAAAGAAGTTCAGAGTTTCAGCCCGGAAGCAAAACAATTTATCTTTCTAAAAACCACCGCCATGTCTTAGAGCAGCCAGACTGGCATGACGTGCCTACCGTCCTCTTCCTGGCTGCTAATAAGAAAGAGCTTTTTGTGAAATCTCTTCCTGCCGGCTGAATGGACCCGCTTCAGAAACTTGGGTTCATTGCTGAAAAGCCAAGAACAGAGAAGGGGAGCAAAGCGTAACCCTACAACAGTGGTGGCGAACCTTTGGCACTCCGGATGTTATGGACTACAATTCCCATCAGCCCCTGCCAGCATGGCCAATTGGCAGGGGCTGATGGGAATTGTAGTCCATAACATCGAGTATAAGAGTTCCTTCCTGGCCCTACTATTCTAACAGGTAAAATTAAGTATTCCAGAAGGTTCAAAGAAAATGATACAAATAAAGGGTCGCTAATTACCAAAATTTTATACATACACAAACACACATGTAAAACAAATGATATATGTTAATTTTTATTTATTTATTTATTTATTTATTATATTTATATACCGCCCTCCCCCAAAGGGCTCATAAGGGCGCATCATAGTCTACATTACAAATATTTGCTTATGCATATATGATAAATGGGCACAACTAGACAATTTGATTCGTGCTAACCAGACACATTTCAGCCAAATGGCCTTCCTCGTCCTAACATCCAGACTAGAAACTTTATTATAATCTTTAGGACGGAGATGAATTGATTTGACAAAATAAGTCCAAACGGCACCAGGGTAAGAACATAAGAACAAGCTAGCTGGATCAGACCAAAGTCCATCTAGTCCAGCTCTCTGCTACTCGCAGTGGCCCACCAGGTGCCTTTGGGAGCTCACATGTAGGATGTGAATGCAACGGCCTTCTGCGGCTGTTGCTCCCGATCACCTGGTCTGCTAAGGCATTTGCAATCTCAGATCAAGGAGGATCAAGATTGGTAGCCATAAATTGACTTCTCCATAAATCTGTCAAAGCCCTTTTTAAAGCTATCCAGGTGAGTGGCCATCACCACCTCCTGTGGCAGCATATTCCAAACACCAATCACACGTTGCGTGAAGAAGTGTTTCCTTTTATTCGTCCTAATTCTTCCCCCCAGCATTTTCAATGGATGCCCCCTGGTTCTAGTATTGTGTTCTAGTATTCCCGCGAATTTAGAATCTTCAATAAGAGATTGTTATATTGTCACAGTATGTACCAAACTCTGGAAGGAAAGCATTGTTTGATGTCTGCTAGAACAAAGTTTGAACTGTATCCCAGTCTTAAGATACCAGTGACTATGAGTGAATATTTGTAATACGTGGCTATTATAATCTTGAAATTACCGGCCCTTTATTTGTGGTTTTCTTAACCTTCAAGTACTTAATAATACTCCTGGAAAAGCCCTGATCCCTTCCAGCTGCTATTGGAAACCCTGGGAGATGTTGACTTGGCCGTGGGCACTCACTTTCTTTCTTCTGATAGCCCCTATGGGGAATACACCAGCTAGGTTAGCCCCGGGCCATCCGCAAAACCAGCAGCGAATCGGTATGAGCAGCAACAACAATAACTTTAACAATAATGATAAAGTCAGATGCATTACCTAAAAAAATTAATTGATGCACAGGGCGAAAATATAATAAAAGGCAGGAGAGCTGTGTCTAACATCAGACGTTACTTGCAGAGTTCCATCATTCGTAAAAGAAATTTTGCTACTTTTTTCCAAGAGCCCAACGTAAGAACATAAGAACAAGCCAGCTGGATCAGACCAGAGTCCATCTAGTCCAGCTCTCTGCTACTCGCAGTGGCCCACCAGGTGCCTTTGGGAGCTCACATGCAGGAGGTGAAAGCAATGGCCTTCTGTGGCTGTTGCTCCCGATCACCTGGTCTGTTAAGGCATTTGCGATCTCAGATCAAAGAATCTTGAGTTATTCAACAGGAACTCCACGGCAGAACTGTCAGAGACGCTTACGGGTTTATCTAACCCCAGACGTCTGATACCCATGTATCTCGGGCAGTCAAATATAATATGGGCAAGAGTCTCCGCTTTGTTCTTAGGATGTGGATAAACCCAATCTTGGAGAGGGATAAATAGTGACCCTTCGTAATGGCAGATGGTAAAGTATTACATCTGGCCCTTGTAGTAATCCACCCCTGTATTTGTATGAGTCAAGAGATGCAACTTGGTGTGTCGAGAACGGGATTTGGTTCCTTTACTAAGGAACTTGGCAGTCAGTGTCGGTGAGACTGGGCAAAATATATCTCGACGGGGCAGAGGCAAAGAAACTCGTTGCCGATCGATTGGCAGGGCCTTGCCAGGATTGTGCAAAGAAAGCGCCCCCGCAAACCCTTCCACTAGGGCCGTGGTGGCGAACCTTTGGCACTCCAGATGTTATGGACTGCAATTCCCATCAGCCCAATTGGCCATGCTGGCAGGGGCTGATGGGAAATGTAGTCCATAACATCTGGAGTGCCAAAGGTTCGCCACCACTGCACTAGGGAATGGTTATGGTGCATGGCAAACCTGTCCCGTAATGGGTGCAGGGATATCGTGGGGGTGACAAGGTTGGCTCACCAGCCTGCCTGCTCTGTCTTGGACAGGCTTGGGGCGTTGTTTGCCAGGTTCTGCCCCCCATGGGGTTGAGAGCCAGCGTGGTGTTGTGGTTAAGAGCAGGTGGATTCTAATCTGGAGAACCGGGTTTGATCCCCACCACCACCACTCCACCTGAGTGGTGAACCAGGTGTTTCCGCACTCCTACGTTCCTGCTGGGTGACCTTGGGGCAGTCACAGTTCTCTCAGGACTCTCTCAGCCCCACCTGCTTCACAGGGTGTCTGTCGTGGGGTGAGGGAGGGAAAGGAACTCGTAGGCCACCTTGAGTCTCCTTACAGGACAGAAAGGCGGGATATAAATCCAAACTTCTTTTTCTTCTTGGGGAGGGGCAGACTTGGATGTAAAGCAGAATCTTGGTGGTGGGAGAGACGAGGACAATCGGACCGATGGGTTGGGGAGCCAGCTGGTTCTGGTTCCAGCTGTACTACAGCTGTTAGAAGCCGGCTCTTTGCTGCCAGCATAATTTGAGCACAAGCGTTGTAGAAGAAGACGACTTTATTTACGGTCAATGGCCAGATATATTACAAATCTCCAAAATATCTACAACAAGACAAGAATGCAGATCTCTCTCCCGTATTCCAGCACTATCCATCTATATATCATTATACTTTGTAAACACACCAAACAGCATAAAAATACTA